>NC_090763.1:19901256-19904534 GCF_036898095.1 Palaemon carinicauda | reverse complement strand
AGGGATACACAATACAAATATCTTCCACTAAATATATTAAGAGTCGCCACTATATTTCATGATAAATATATTCCATGATAAAAAAGGGCGTGACTAATACACGCTCTTCAAATTAGGACGATATCCGAAGGGCATCCCCACAATATATCTAGCTGGTTTCCCCCCCCCTCCTTTCTCACTAGTGAGGGGCAACATGCCTGACGAATAATCTTAAACCGTTTCTCTTATTTTGACAATATTTCACACAGCCGCGCAGCTGTTGAGAGAGAGAGAGAGAGAGAGAGAGAGAGAGAGAGAGAGAGAGAGAGAGAGAGAGGTTGGGGCTTGTATTAAAACTGATAAAAACAAGATGCCAAATGGGAAAGAGATAAATATAAACGATCGCTAAAGATTAATGGTGGAGAGTAAATATATATATCGCTTAAGATACTCATGATAGTGATGAGAAGAAAATGCAGGTTGAAAATAGATTAAGATAGAGAAAGAATAAAAGACGACAACAAGGGAACTGAGAATAAAAAACGAGCAACAAGAGTGGGTGACTACAAAAAAAAAAAAAAAACTGAAGACTGAGGCCGAAGACAACGAGTAACACACTACAGATCAGACAAAGTAAAGAAATACGATATAGAAGTTGGAATTTTACATAGAAATTGAAAAAGAAAAATTAACAATAACGAAACTCAAAGGGAACAGGCAAGAAAAAGGAGTAACAGCACACACACAACTGACAATAAGGAAACAGAGGCTAATTAAAGAAATGCGGAATGGAGATGGGAAAGGTCGAAAAAGAGAAAGTGTATGGCTGCCACTGAACAAGTCACGACAAAAATGGCAGAAACCATTCGGATGAAAAGAAATTTTCGAGAAAAAAAAAAATTATCATACAAATTTTACATGGAATATATAATATATATATATGTATATATATATATATATATATATATATATTATATATATATATATATATATATATATATATATAGAGAGAGAGAGAGAGAGAGAGAGAGAGAGAGAGAGAGAGAGAGAGAGAGAGAGAGAGAGAATACGCGATGGCTAGGTAAGTATAACATCCAAAATGAAGAACACTAAAATCTACAGTAATTTTCTAAAGTATCAATTTTCAAATACTCTTTACATAACAGATACTCGAGAGTGTACATACGATATCTAAATACTCAAAAACACCACCGTGACAACTAGAATTGTATTGACAATAAAAAAATGTCATTTCTCCACAACATTACCAACGAAAATACGCCTATATAAGAAAAAAAATTATCATTTTAACATTGCTCCTTTAATAAATAAGTAAATGAACACCTAAAATGTTTAAAAACCAGATGGAAATCTATGCAATGGTCACATAGTTAAATTTCATTATTAATTCCCGCAGAGTTTAGCATAAAACCGTGTATTATTCTCACAGCTATTATTAGCAACGATAGCAATCAGAGAGGTGTCATTTGAATAATTAACTTTTATCTTAAAGAAAAAGTTTAAATCTAAATTCTGGTGAAATAGTTACCCAGAAGATACCGTTAATTACAACCTCGCCTACGAGCTATAGAAGAATCAGACGGGCAATCAATTGAAATTGGCGAACTATTCAACTTACTGGAGAACAAACAGTTGAATTGATACAAGAACAAAAGCTACGACATTACTTGGATCTAAAAAGAAAATATGTTCTAATGAATAAAATTTAATATAATTATTGAAGAAGACAACAAACCCACAATGATAAGGCTAAACCCAACTCAAGACTTTAATGAGTCTTAAAGTCTGTTTTATAATTGTTTTTCAAACAAAATTGTAAATTGGCTAGCTTTGAAAAGTTCTTCAGAAATACCAAAGAATCCTTGGGAAAGCTGAGACGGGCATAGACGTCTCTTCAGAATGCTATTCGCCAAAACAAGAGAAATCTTATTTTCGTATTTACATTTATGGGAAATTTCCAAAAACAAAGTTGGGTAAATGCAATAGACAGCTAAATATATTACTATAAATTCAAAACATCTTGATAAAATACTCCTACCAAATGACCCTGAAGAAGTAAATGAATAGCCAATACAAGAACAGACAACCCCATAAAATTCCATTATCAATAATCGACGAAATTCTAAAAAAAAGGCATCTGAAAAAAAAAACTTTGTAATAGATTATCTTACCCGACGATGGAACAAGAGTCGGCCAAAGAGAGAGCGCTGGAGCCAAGTCGCTTCCCAAACGAATTAAATCCAACCACTAGTCTCCTTAGCCGTGTCCGCCGAGCGAGTATCCCCCAAAAAACTCGAAAACCCCTTTGGCTGTCTCCAAGGTGGGCCAACTGACACTCTTCCCCGAAGATCAACTAACTTGCAACGCCAACCACCAAAAGGTGAGGGGAGGTGAATGGGGATTACGGGGGAGGAGGGCAGCTAGAAAGAGGGGATGTAGATAGAGGAAGAGGAGGGGAGGAAGAGGGAGGGGGGAATTGCGGTATTAACAGAAAGACGGCAAGCGGATTCACATGGTGCGGGAGGTGGTAGAATATGGAGGGGGGGGGGGGGGGCAGAGGAAACCCTATAGGAGATAAATGGGGGGGAGGGTATAGAGAAAAGCACCGCCAAGCTATTGGTTGGTGGGGGGTGTAGGAGTGAGAGACCACGCCCACATCCTTATAAGACCAGATAAGACTTACAGCTACACACCAAGACACACACGCACACACACACACAAAAGCCAACACCACTAACCGCAAAAATATTCCACGACGCTCCTTCATATACAACATCCAACACCACCAAGTTTCCCTACCGAAAAAAGATCATAGTTGAAAATGACCTATGAAAATCAAAACTGAAAATTATTGTGAAAATCACAAATGGAAGAACGTAAATAAATATGGCGCATTTAGATTCGAAATAGAAACTCAAAAACTGGTGAAACCTTCTACTAGTGATGATCGCAGCCATTTCTTCAGTCTACTTGCAAGGATTTCGTAAAAGGATTCATCTGCTAGACGTCACATAGAAACGTGTATACATGCAAATTGTGTTGAAATGCTTGTACAGAAATAATACATAACCCTTCTTAATGATTCATATTTGATTTAACTCTCTCTCTCTCTCTCTCTCTCTCTCTCTCTCTCTCTCTCTCTCTCTCTCTCTCTCTCTCTCTCTCTCTCTCAGTAAGTTCGTCCACTAAAACTACATTTCTAGCTACTCAAGTAACATTGCTTTGAATGAACTTTCATGTTAAATTCAAAATATAAAAAATAAGAAGAAATTTAATCC
>NC_090763.1:19873756-19893756 GCF_036898095.1 Palaemon carinicauda | reverse complement strand
AAACAATAATAAATAATAATAATAATAATAATAATAATAAATAATAATAATAAATAAATAAAGTTTAATAGTATATATTATTTATCTCAAATAAAAAATCAGAAAAAAAAGTCTTCCTTAAACACCAGTAAACCAAGAAGAGACTTTCATTCACATCAATGATATTCACGGTATGTCAACGAAGTTCAACAACACCAGGGAGGTACGACATGGGGGTGATTACAATGAGAGAGAGGGGGGGGGGATGAGGAGCCAATTCCAGATGGTTACTAAGGGACCAAAAGACTAATAGAATATCTAAAACACTCTCATATAAGAATATGTAAGCCAGGGTTTGAGGAATACGTTATATAACTTCATATTCCACTGGTTATAAAGTAATATCGTTTGATTTTGTTAATTCTGATAAATTCGTTCGATATTTATTACAAGTGTACTAGAGCCATCAAAAGTGACTTATAAATATCTAGATAGATACGCACGAACACAGATTCAACCATCCCCCCCACCCCCCACCCCTTCCTTCCCTAGATACAACTCGCTGGTTCGGCAATTTGTGGGAGATTGTGGTTTCAGTGTCTACCTCTCTGTGTACCCCTTTCTCGCCAGGGTACGATTACTCTCTCTTCCCCTGCCCAAGGAATGGGGGGAGAGAGTGTATTTATACGTCAGGCAATACCACTGGGCGTAACATAAGATTTACATATATATTATATATATACATATGTATATATATATACATATTACATAAATATATACATACATAAATAAATATATATACATATATATATACATATATACATATATATATATATATATATATATATATATATATATATATGTATATATTGTGTGTATGTGTGTGCGTGTTGCGCAAAATGTGAATAATTGCCAAATGTGTACAATTTCCAGCGCTTGGTGCCTGCAAACTGTACACAATAGGCAAAATTAATTGCAAAATGTACACATTTGGCAATTATCCACATTTTGAGTAACACACACACACACTCACACAATATATATATATATATATATATATATATATATATATATATATATATATACATAAATATTATATACACATACCAAGTCAAGTAGCTATTTATTATATAGGGGAGATTTTTCTACTAAAAAAAAATCTGTCAAAATAACCGTATACCTCATCTCCCCTTCAAGAGACCTTACATGCATGCCCCAATACTTGGCCAGTGCATTTCATCCAATGTATTTCATTAAACAGTGCTGTCGCCATGGCAAGAATCTGGTTGCAGTGAACCCCAAAATACAGGAAGGAACGAGGAATGAGGCTCTACGAGTGTTTACTCAAACAAACCTTGCAATATGCCGACATCTGTCAGCAATATTCTTGAGCGCGAGTATCCAAGGGTTTAATGATGACTACTGGATATATTATACAGTAAAGAAATATATATTATATGTGACATATATAAATATATACTATACATATATATGTGTATATATACATATATATGTGTATATATACATATATAACTATGTATATACAGCATATGTATATCTATCTATCTATATATATATATATATATATATATATATATATATATATATATATATATATATTATATATACATCTTTGCATGAAAATGAATTTAAATAGTATAGGCACAGTGTACTTTACAGTACGTGTCAGTGTGTGTGTGTATATATATATATATATATATATATATATATATATATATATTATATATATATTAAATACACACTCACATTGTATAGTACCTCTCTCTCTCTCTCTCTCTCTCTCTCTCCTCTCTCCTCTCCTCTCTCTCTCTCTCTCTCTCTCACCATTCCTCAATGCCCATTCGCTATCCTCCAATTCAGCGAATAATTTTCAGAAATTTAGTGTTCTCGCGCTTTCGATACCACGCCCCTTGCCTAACTTAACCCCTCTACCACCCCCACCTCTTCCCTCACTCCAAAACGAGGGGAGGGGAGACAGCTGCACCGACGACAGGGGTAAGACAAGAGAGCCACAGGTGATACACAAAGCCATTTAACCATCGTCCTCTTCACAACAACACTTGGGGGGGGGGGGCATTGTCATCCACCAACCACACAATGAAATACACATTAAAGCACCGAGAGAGAGAGAGAGAGAGAGAGAGAGAGAGGAGAGAGGAGAGAGAGGAGAGAGAGAGAGAGGAGAGAGAGAGGTTCACACCGGAAAACTATAAAGGCGGAAATAAAAGCGCAAAAACCTAGATGTCTTAGCGTTCCACAAAGGGTGAATATAATTAACCTTGCTAAAACGGTTATATAACACATGTAAAAACATCCGGCATGTTGAAAATATACAAGAAAGCATTTCGTGAAACCTGGTTTTCAACTCCAAACCGTAAACATAATTACCCTCGACAAATTTGTAGCTAATGGGTAAGTAAACATTTTGGGTCTCGTAAATAAACAAGTAAAGAAAAAAAATTGAAAGGTATGGTGATATTCGGAAAAAAAGGCGAGCATTTTCTTTTAGTAACACGATTTCAAACTTTTTACGATAATCCAATATAAAATATACGAATGATAAAAAAAGTTATAAATATCTAAATGTATAACAACTATTGTACTGATAGATACATAAAACTTAACAATGGTTATTTAAAAGTCTGTCATTTTTTAAATACATTGAAAAATTATTCAAAGGCAGGGAAAAAATAATACTCAAAATAAAATATGAAAAGATAAAGGCAAAACTGCTGGTTAATGCTAAATTAAATAAAATTTACCATAGATGAAAATACATTTTAATATTTTTTCTATTACACAAGCTTCCCTCTATGAGATACTACACACCTTACAAAAATAAACAACGAGGGAGGAAGAAGGGGAAAGACGGAGGGAGAAAGAGTAGGAGGAGAGCATGGGGGGGGGGGGCGAATTAAGGGGAAGTAGCCAGTTTAACCGTCTAATAAACAATAATGAAGAGTATAAACACATCCATGAAAGTAGGGGATATCTACTAAACATACTGACCCAGATAACCTTAGGAGAAGAACATGACTTTCAGCCTACTGAGAGAGAGAGAGGAGAGAGAGAGAGAGAGAGAGAGAGAGAGAGAGAGAGAGAGAATTATACAAGGCATTATATATTCATTTGAAACCGAACACGACTTTAAAGAAAATTCCCTGTTGTCACCATATGTACATTATATTGTTGAGAGAGAGAGAGAGAGGAGAGAGAGAGAGAGAGAGAGAGAGAGAGAGAGAGAGAGAGAGAGAGAGAAAGCTAATTGATATGAGCATTATCAAGATAGTATGCCAAGATGTTACTTGATAAAATATCAGTACCTGGAGAATAAATTGAATAAACTAGCGACAAATTAATTGCTTAGACACATGAATCTTCGTAAAAAAATTATGTTTTAAAAGAAAACATTTAAGCTTAAAGGAATAAAGATTTTTGTTCTATTAACAATTAACAAAAGGAAGAGCTTTCTTAAGAATCGAATTCATCTACAAATATACTCTTAAACCCAAGCTTACTTCATCTCTTAATGCTAAATATCGGTTATTCTGAAAACGTGAATAGCATTTATTGGCGGATTCATCTATGAAATTTAGACCATATGGCCCGACACCGGAGCCAAGGAGGCCATTCTGTACCAAACTGAAGTGTGTGTGTGTGGGGGGGGGGGGAGGGGGATGAACCACAAACTGTCCGTCAATTTATGGGATAGTAATGATTGCTTATAAATTGCAAAAGCTTATGGATTAAACCACGTTCTCTCCGAGTTCCCAGTTATTTCACAATGCACAGTACATCATGAGTCCTTAAATTGAATAACTAACCACTAAATTACTTTACCTAATTATCGAGGAATTATATTGGTTAGAAAAAATGCAGCTATTAATCATCACAGGTAAAGGATTTAAAAGCTCTATCAAATCCGAAAATGCCTTGGGAAAATTGCATTGTGTAAAGGAAGGCAGATTCAAACGCCAAATAACTTCTGGCCGCAGGAAAGTTATGCAAATCAAGTCCAATCTTTAACGGGAAAGTGAAAAGTTGAATTGGATAGTCTTCGAGTCTTGAATTAGCAATGGGTAAACGGACTCTTTCGAAAAATTGGAAAGATACAATTAGCAAGCCTTGTCAGACAGGTCCAAGATATTTTAAGTCTTTCCAAGACTTTCAAAGTCCGAAATACTTTCTTGTTTCTGGTAAGAGATCGAAATAGTATTTTGTTTCTCATATATTAAGCAGTAAAAACAAATCTTATTTACATATGCAAGGAGGGATTTCGCATGAAAGAGGGGACGCCAGTTGCTTGTAGCGGAAATGTGGTGAATCTTTAAGGAGAGCATTATTATTATTATTATCATGATGATTATGAGTATGATTATGATTATTATCATTATCATCATCATTATTATTATTATTGCTATTATTAAAGATAAAATGTTATAGTCCTAAAATCGATAAACTAATAACTGAACAGTAAAAAGAACTCAAGTGTATAGCAAGTTATATCGAACTTCTCGAGTTATACTGGACTGCATTGGACTATTGAAAGGTATATCAAACTTTCTACGCTCTACTGGACTGTATTGGGCTAATTTTGGTAAAATGGCTTGGCCCTACCATTTCATGACCATGCAATAACCCCCACAGCTGGTCTATGAAGTAAAAGGTAAAACACTTTAGGCAAAATGATTGAAGCTATTTAAAATATTTAAAGTCACTCGGAAAGAGGAATCAGAAGGTTGAAAATGGGGTGCAACTAGGGGCTCATTGATGGATTGAAGTTTCTTGGCATCCTGACATTTAAGGTCATTGACACCGAACTAGGGGTTGAAGGGACGGTCGACAGCACTAACCCGACTCGTAATATATTGCACCATCTATTAAATAGTCATGTAGGCTACACACTCATTCAATGAACCGACTTAGCAACCATTATCATCCTTAGGTAGAGAGCTCGTTAGGGTCACATACATAAGTGTCAAAAGGACTTTTGTATTTGACTGTACATACAGTAGGTATACCTAAACAAATGTGTACATAAACATATGTAAAAATGAATTGAGCAATGCTAACGCTGTTACGAAGGATAATATTCCATTCCATGTCCAAATTACTTTACCTAACTTCAGTAATAAGTCAGTTTGATAATGTATTCAAAGGCAGAGATAATGTATAAAGTTGTGCCCCCTCAATTCAACTCAAAAGATATCCAAACCATACCATACAAATTACTGTCTAAATTCGCATATCATGTATGTTACCATATAAAAGAAACCAGAAGTGGTAATTGAAGAAAAAAAAAATCTTGCACCTTGCTACGTATTACAATTCGTTCCAAGAATGTTTTCTGAATAGTATATGATGACACCCCCCCCCCACCAGCACAGAGAGAGAGAGAGAGAGAGAGAGAGAGAGAGAGAGAGAGAGAGAGAGAGAGAGAGAGAGAGAGAAATATCCAGTGGCATGAAACAAATCTCTTAAAAATTTCAACATTAATGAGGCTTAAGATAATTTGCATATTCTCTGGTTTTGTAATAAGGTAATGTTCAATATATTGTTAAAAATAAGGTATAATATTACTGTTCATATTAATACAAAAGTAATAGTTATCAATCTTTAAGTAATTTTCAAAGCAGTGGTTATGGCTTACTAAAAGAATAAAGATATAAAAATCCACAGCCTTCAAAAGAGCAAAACTCAAAACAATAAGTTTTTTTTATAGACATTTAAATTTGCAACGCCATTTCATAAATCCATTTAACCTTCAGCCTTAAAATCAGCAAAGATACAGACCCCCTCAGCTCAACCATACTTTATTCCTCATTAAAATTTTAAATAGCTGTTTAATATCTTTATTAGCGAGTTTATGAACTGTAAAAGACACCTGTAGATGTCACGCGTGCCTACTGCGTCCGAAATAATGACGGATACGCAAAATGGAACTTTGTATGATGGATTCTTAACTTTGTTTTTTATTTTGCATAATGAAACTTGAATTACGTCTACCGTAAACATTCACCCCCACCATTTATCACGTTTTTCAAACCATTACAACCCTTTTTAAAGCCTCTCTCTCCCAAATCCTCTACCCTGCTCGGCACAAAGCTAACATTTTTTTCACTTGATACCAGAGGTTTCACGACTTGTACAAGTACAGAAAGAGTGAGGGAATGTATTAGGGTAACAGAAATTCAACACAACCATACACCATCCCGACATAATTATGGTCACTTTGATTTTTTACAGACAAATCTATCAAAAATCACTTTCAGAAAGTACATTAATGTATCCAAACAGTTACTTGTATGGATCCTTTCAAAATAATATGACGATCCAAGTTTCTTTTCCGAAAGGTTTAAAAAGTAAAACAAAACAGACTACTAAACAAAAACAAAACAATTGGTTTATTCGACCGAGACCCAATTTTCTTTCCTGAAAGGATTACAAAAGAAAACAAAGCAGACCACAAGAAAAAAACAACTTAGTTTATTCAACAGTTTCAAGGAAAATCAAGATCAAAATAGGACAAAACAAACCACTAACTTACTTTAACCGTGTTTTTGTTATTCGTAAATGGCACGACATTCAAAACCACTCCAATATACAAGATCTTAATTTGACACAAGAATTCTGCGTCGATGCAGATGCTGCATCATTTTCATCGCGGGCGTGTGTGGGCGGCGAGGGCGCCTTTTGTTACTACTGTTTTGCTCTTCGTCTCTCGTGCCCTCCCTAAACTTCTGATCCAAAAGGGAGCAAAATCTTGGCAACCCATACTTGACTATATAATAACTTTTTTTTTTTTTGCAGGTCTGCTCTGCATGACTTGATACACTGCGCAAAATAAACAAGAGGTGCTCTTGGTAGGGAGCGTAAACACGTTCCAAGTTCAGTTTCTTCAAGGGTTTGGGAATCTTCGAGAAACTTCTTGTATAATATTGAAAGAGGCAGGCAGTTGCAATTTAATTTAACTGATAAGGAAGCCACATATCAAATGTCAATAAATTTTATATAAACCTTCACTAAATGTCAAGTGGAAATTATAAGGTTAGAATCGTCAAAGCCATCTTATTGGGCAAAACAAAATGAATCTATATTTGGCCTTTTACTGATAAAAACTGTTATCAAAAGCTAAAATATCTTATGTATGATAGCGGTCTCCTGAGAGAGAGAGAGAGAGAGAGAGAGAGAGAGAGAGACGCTCGGTGCCTTGGCATGTCTAAAAAATTATACAAGCATTATTTATAAAAGCAAATTAAACCCTTACTTAGATTTACAAAATTCACTATTTAACCGGTATATGAAATCTCTATGATACAAAGGATTCACGAATGTATATCTCACAGCCAATTACCAACTCCACATCAAATATAGTACATTCCATGTATAACGAAGATATACGAGTCAATACTAAAAATGCTTGGAGACTTAACGTGCATTTATGACAAAGATAAGTAAAAAGATATACAGTAAAATCATCCACACAAATAAAGGAATGATCACCACGCACAAAGACATAAGAAAAAGCTTAAATTCACAATTAAAAAGATAATCGTGCCCCGTCACTCGTGAAGACGTTAGTTACAGTCAACGTCAGAGCGCATGATAAATAGGTTAATTTTTATCAAAAGGGAGAGGGAAAAGGCGATGAAAATAGAAGACAAAAAAACAGAAAAATAAAGTCCCCAGCACACCATTGCGTGTACTGTAGTTCCGTCTCCTTAATAATAATCTCTTGACGGTACAAATAGTTAAGAAACGTAGCACAAGTTTTTCTAAGAACAAGCCAACTCTCACAATAACTGAAAAGAATCTCTCTCCATAGGTCACGATTATACAAATTTAATACGAAATTAAATTTAAGACAAAAAAAATTTAGAGTAATATTTTTCTTTTCATTTGAAATTACGAGACACTTTGATGTGACGTTAGGTAGTGCTTATCCATTCCATAGGGTGGAATCTTTATGTGATTATTTAAAACAAATGACAAAACAATGGCGTCAAGACTCTAAAATGAAACAAAATAGAAATACAGCAAAATGTACATTAAACCCGTTCATACAAAAAGGAGAATCCTTACAAATGTAAAGAGTAAAATTACCCTTTTAAATAACTTTCACCTTCACAGGCGTGATGTGCTTCACTCTTCGTGACAAAGGTGTGCAGGGAACCCGGCGTTGGCAACAGTTATTTTGTTCAGTTTACTTGCTCGAAAACAATTTTTTTTTTTTTTTTGACGCTTTACATTTACTCTTGACATTTGTATTTCTCGTTATTAACCGTGAATAACAAGTCAAAATCATGCCGTTATAAACAACCCTGAAAAAGGGAGTGGTTTTCCTGAAAACAACTAGAGAAGCAAATAGGAAATTATAGACGGTGTAGGCACATAGATACGATGAACAAGGCGCAGGGCTTGTGAATTCAGTCTCATATATACTGAATATTCTAAAACCCGGATGTATACTTTCTGACAGTAATACTCTCCAATGGGATAAATGTATACCAACATACATATATCTATATATAATACAAACGTCCGTACATATACTGTTTATATATATATAATACACACACACACACACACACACACACACATATATATATATATATATATATGCCACAAAATAAAAAACTTTGAAAAAAGTACAAAGTTATAACAACCGGAAGTATGCTATTCATAAAATATATGAATAATATTAATTTCCATTTAAAGTGTGAATATTATCTGGCAATAAAACGCTAATCTTCATGAAACCATGTTACTTTAAATTTAATCTGTACTATACGCAGAGATCACATTTCAAATGAAGTTAGGAAGTCAATACAAGAAGGAAACGTTGACCTGAAAGCTTAAACCTACTGTTAAAAAAACATTTAGCTGAAAAAAAAGGTGGAATCGGAAACGACTAACGGAGTACAGAAATCTAACTTCAACTTAAAACTTACATCCTAAGACATTTTTCAACTTACAAGATTAAAAGAAAGCCAAAGAGCCAAACATAAGCCAGAGCGTCCACATCTTGGACCATACTTACTGGCACCTAATCCTGGATTTTTTTCAAGAATCTACATTCTCAACGCGAAATGAAAGTGACCATATTTAATATCACATGAACAATAACAAATACTTTAATTATCGGAACTAGCTGACCTCACTTTCGTTCATAGGTGGTAATGGGTCACAATGAAAAGGAAGACCCCACAGGGAGGAAATTCTCTTGCTGATTCTTATTTCTAACAATATATGAATAGAGTCCCTTTTTTTCTTTTTTCTAATTTCGTTAACGTCTGTTTCGCATATGGCGTTCCTCAATAGACTGGCTTGTAAATCCTGATGTAAGGTTTATTTTTGGAGCTGCATTTTTTTTTTCTCAACGTTGAACCATGAATCCAAAAACTTTTTTGAGTGTGTTACAAACTTGGCCACATCAATGTGTTCGTTGTCATTTAAAATAGGTTTCTTCTGTATCTATAGGAATTTAATTTTCGGTAAAAGACAGATGAACAAAGCTATGAAGGTCGTAGAAAAAGAGAGACCTAACAAGAGTAAATTAAAATGAGCTAAGAACGGGGCGAGGTTAAAAAGGGTACATAAAATATTTACTGATCATTACAAAAGAAAAAAAACAGCAATGTTGGCCACATGAAATATTTACTGGTCATTACAAAACGAGAAAAAACATCAATGTTGAAAAGCTGTCTACAGAGACAACGTGACACCAAAGGGTTCCACCTCCAAATTACACTCCAAGCCCATTTATAACTGCCTCTCCTGACGATAGTCTTAAGTACGTCTGTTTCTCAAAGTTTCTATCATTAAGGTTGTGAAGCACAGCAACCTCCCTTTCCTTAAATAAGTTGCCATCTTGATTATTCGCTTCTCCGTTAAGACTCGTTTAATAAGGACGATTATCAAATGCGTTTAATAAGGACGGTTATCTAATTAATTTAATAAGGACGATTATCTAATTCCTTTAATACGGACTCATCTAATTCCTTTAATACGGACTCATCTAATTCCTTTAATACGGACTCATCTAATTCCTTTAATAGGGACTTATATAATTCGGTTAATAAGGACTTATCTAATTCGGTTTATAGGACCGTTATCTAATTCGTTTAATAAGGACAGTTATCTAATTCGAGATATGTGACCACTCCCACCTTTTCAGAATATTCGGTTCTTTCCTTTTACCTAATTCTAAAATAGTTGGATATTTTCACTAACACCATAAAATACAAAACATCCACGGCTTATAATAACATGATAATTGTCAATTCATAACCGAAAATATTTGCCAATTTTTAAATTCCATCTGTTTCCTTCTCACTTCTGATCTCTGACACCTACTTCGTATTTGTAATCTGTTATATTCACTCACTCTATCTCTGTCGCATCATGTTTTTGTAGGATAACTTACGGTCTGACAATTTCTATGCTTGAGGAAATATTCATAACTAATAAATTCATTTTAATGAATGCACACGCATTGGCTCACCATTTACCTCGCCATACCTTCAAGATATCTGAAAATGAATAATTATTTATCTATTTTGTTTACATTGGAGAAACTAACGAGTGAAATGTCAGATGAAAGCAAAATGATCAGATAAAATTCCCTTTCCAGGTCTGAATCTTTACTCTTTACTTAGGTCTGAATCGTTAATTCTATTAGGTAATTATAAATTATTAATTGGTCAGAAGCGTTTCTGAAACTTTAGTGTTAGCCACCATCACATCATATGTAACACCACTTCAATCGTCAACGTAGCTGATCATATATGGCGTAACGCCACTTTCTACGGTCAATAAAGATATAAACGACGTAGTGCAAAACATGATAGTGCCAATACTAAATTATGTGATGTCTGCAGGAAGGCGCTCGCTCTCTCTCTCTCTCTCTCTCTCTCTCTCTCTCTCTCTCTCTCTCTTTTAATTTAATATATACAGTATATATATATATATATATATATATATATATATATATATACATATATATATCCACAATCTCTATTATATAGGATACATAGACAATTAAACTAATATTACTATATGTACTGTATGGTCACCAAGAAACAATGTATTTTGATTCAAGGAATATTTTAGTAATATCACAAATCACCTTATTACGAGATACACTAAAAAATTACGATAAAAAACATCCTTATGGAGTTATGGGGCAACCATAGAGGATAATATCAACTTCCTGAATTAATATACGCTTGAAAAATATATAAGAAATGAAACTAAGAGATTACTCGAGTGCAATAATGTGGATGAGATCATGGTGAGGGGTAGATGGAGATGGTTTGGGCATGCTCTTCGCACTCCCCAAGAGAGATTAGTTCAACAAACTTTCAACTGGGCTCCACAAGGCACTAGAAGAGTTGGAAGACGTAGGTATACATGGTTGAGGACTATCAAGCGTGAAGTAGTTGATGAATGGAGATATATTGAATTAAAAGCTCAAGATATAGACGACTGGCGAAATCTAACCGAGGCCCTTTGCATCAATAGGCGTAGGAGATGATGAAAAATATATATCTCGTCCCTCAAAAGATACAACTGTACGTCCTTATGCCACGATGCTTAGACAAAGTAAATACACATGAAATCTAAGAATTAAGAACCTCCCATCCTTCTCTTGACATCAGGTAACATCAACACAGACAAACGGGCCCATAACGGAACATGTCAGCTGGATGTCAGGACGGGTGTTTAACATTGCGTGTCATCGCTTGGTTTTCTAACGATGTCATTATAAAGGGACATTCGTCCTCTCAAACCTTAACAAATTCCTTGGGAGTTCATCACTTCAGAAAGTAAAAATACCAGTAAAATAATTCTAAATATACTAGGTACTTCCACATATCGTTCAAGATTCGAAAATAATTATATATATACATATATATATATATATATATATATAAATGTATATATATGTATATATGTATGTATATATATAAATGTATATATATGTATATATATATATATATATATAGAGAGAGAGAGAGAGAGAGAGAGAGAGAGAGAGAGAGAGTGTGTGTGTGTGTGTGGGGATACCTCTGGTAAAAGGATTTGTGTACTGCCATGATCAGCAGAGCCACCCATACTAGGTTGGTTTGGTTTGAGCGATCAGACTAAAGTCTCCCACCACCACTAATCTGCAATGGCCAACGTGGTGAAGAAATAGCCAAACTCCAGACATGATTAAAGACATGTCTGAGGGCTTTGTCCTTCAGTTGACTAGAAACTGCTACATCTGTTGTTGACTATATACAGTATATATATATATAATATATATATATACAGTATATATATATATATATAATATATATATATATATATATATATGTGTGTGTGTGTGTGTGTGTCTCGCAAATGTCATTTCCCCACTAAACGCCCCCATCATTAAGATACTTCAGCCATCAAAATGTCATAAAGTCACAGGCCGTTTATCTAAATTATGTAATATTCACGGCAGGTCGAAAAGATATCAAACGGTAAAATGGTTATTAAGAGAACGGCATATCTTTCCATTAATAAAAAAAAGGGTGTTTTTACCGAAACTGCCCTTACCCAGCCTAAGCTATAAAAACAAATGATTAATAAATACCTAAAACACCTGAGATTTGCAGATGACAGTTCTATATAGTAAATTGTGGGAGAAATAGCAAAGAGAAATAGCAAAAGATGATAGAATATTCGAGCAGTGAAAGCAGAAATGTAGGACTGAAAATTAATATGAGTAAAACTGACAATGTTCAATGAAAATGCACGCAATAAATAAGGGTTATGTACGAACCTCAAGAGACTGTTAATAAATATACATTACTTAAGACAAACAGTAAGTGTTTCCCAAGGACAGAAGACGGAAATTAAAATAAATATAAGCATGGGATGGAGAGTTTTTGATAAACCAAATGAAATCATGAAAATTAAAATGTCACTTTCTTTAAAAAAGAAAAAGTATTTAATAAGATAGTCTTAAGGGTATTAATTTACTCCTCAGAAACTTGGAGCCTTACTAAATCCTTAGAACATAAGCTAGTTATAACTCGAAGAGCTATAGGAATAATAATGATGGAAATAACACTTAAAGATACAGAAAAAAAGAGTAACATGGTTACGGGACCAAATTACAGTAGAGGATATTCTAACATGTAAGAAAAAAAAATGAACATGGGCAGGACATATAATGAGGATGACAGATAATAGAAGGACATTAAGAACATCAGAATGGGTTCCTACACATTGCAAAAGAAGCAAGGGAAGAAAGAGAAGACGACGGACTGACGAGCTAAGAACATTTGCGCGTATACTTATAAGGAAAGACCATAAACATACGAGAGTGGAGGGTCATGCCCGAGGCCTTTGTCTTGCAGTGGACTAGCTACGCCTGATGATGATGAAATACATTTACGTGAAGGATCATTTGCATAAAATTTCCTATACAAATGAGTCATTTTAAAGATTTAACACTTGCGTAAAAAACGCAACACACTAAGAAACACCTGCATACAATTCGCAACACACTCAAGGAAGCAGGAACAAAGTTGCGAGAGGCATCTGAAAAAAAAATTTCATTACTTGAACGATGGAATACAAAAAGGAATGTACGAGGGAATAACAAAGTGATATATGACTTAGCCGACACTTCAAGGCTCTTAAAGAAACGCTATTGGCGGTATTTATGACCACTAACCATGCTATTAATCTATAGCTGCATTCTCGGGTGCCAGGCACTACGCAGCCGCAGCTGTGACACAGTAAAACCATCTAAAAGCAGTTCTTGTGCATTGTCTTGACGTTAAATTATGATGTCAAGTAATTTATAAGTTATTTTACATGTTAATATAGGTTATGATGAATAAGATAAAAGGACCACTAATTGCCCAAAACACGAATTATAATCAAATAACTCACTTCACTCATTGTGTTTCTCGTAACATATTGCGTCGAAATATTTAAATTAAAGCTTAATATAAACTTTGTGCTTGTGCCATAAAACAGAAATCCATATCAACATTAAAAAATATGCTGCAAATTCAGTGGCAATTCAATGTTTTATTAACATGAAACCTAAATAATTTAAAATTAAATTAATATACTGGATTATACTGATAAATGGAAAACAACTTCCTGAAAGCTACGAATAGACTTTCACCGGCTTAAAACTGGTTTCCCTAAAAGTTAACTTCCCCTATATTAATTATGCACCAATATATATATATATATGTATATGCATATGTATATATATATATATATATATATATATATACGTATATGTATATATATATATATATATATATATATATATATATATATACACACACACACACATTAAAGGGTCGGTTGCCTGATGCGTGCAATGTAAAAATTATTCTGCAACTTGTCAGATCTCTAATTCAGAAGAATTTCCGTCCCCGGCTATGTCTTGCCTGTCTCCGTATCTCCCAACCAGAACAATCTTATCTTGCTTATCTGAAATACAATATTTCTAAATATATTCGCCACTTGTCTCAGTCAAGAAATCGTTGTCATATTTGGCTAAATTATTTGACAACTTTTCAACGCGTAGTTTATCTTACTACGAATGACATCTTGTTGCGTTCAAAAAGTTAAAACCAGATTTGTCAGCAATGTATTCTTATTTCCAGAGATACAAAATTCAACTTGCACATAAGGTGAGTATCACGAAGTCTCCTAATCTAGGATACTAAAAAAATTAGCTTCAGTTCTTCCCTTTCTTTGGAGTTTTTCATTTATTGTAGCTTAAATTTTACTTTATTGTGGCAAGATTTTCCTTAATCTTGTTTGTTTTCTTTTCCCTTCCTTTCAGCTTTATCTTTCCTAGCTTTCAACTTTTTCTTCCTTGCTTTATTTTTTCCTTCCCTAGCTTTATTTTCTCCTCTCTGTTTCATTTCTCTTTCCCTTGCTTTCCCTTCTTTTCCCCTAGCTTTCTTTTTTTAAACTTTGTCGTCAGTTTTAATTAGATTTAGACTTTGTTTTTCCTTAGACTTGGATTTTGTCTCTCCTTAACTTATATTTAGTTCTATTATTTGGCTTCAGTTTTCTCTCCATATGCTTTCAGTTTTTCTTTAGAATAGGTTTACCCTTCCCTCGCATTGCGTCGTTTCTTGACATGCTTTAATATTATAATACATTACTGAAAAGTGAAGCCCTCGAAATAACTGTTTCAACAACCTTCACAAAACTTTCAACAACATTCACATTTGACTTTCTAATATATCTGATGGATACCTATCATCCCTAATAGATCATTGGTAAAGTTCACTTCAAACTGGCGTCACAGCAGCAAAAGGTCAGCAATGCTAGTGTCCATAGGATCAGCCAAATCTCCAATGTTTAAGTTTGAAGATATTCAAACTTTTGTTTTCCCGTGCCATTGAGAAAAACAGAGAGAGAGAGAGAGAGAGAGAGAGAGAGAGAGAGAGAGAGAGAGAGAGAGAGAGAGAGATTACGAGGTCACCTTGAGAGACAATAGGTCTGTGGAAGAGCAACAATTGCACACACACGTCTACAAGACAAAATGAGCAAGCGCATTGGCATGGTGGGTGGAAGGAGAGGGGGTGGGAGGGGGAGTAACTGGCGTAAACATGACAATGAGAAGGAAAGCAAAGACCGCACATCGCAATAAAGATCCAGCTTTAACAGCGACTAATTTTTAAAGACACTTAATCGACCCACAAACTATTTCTTTTCTCTCTTTTATCAGTTTCACACTCGAGAACCCTCGACCTGTCACGGTCTTTAACACTTGAGATTCTACAATGTCGTTTCAGCGTTGCTTGCTTGAAACTGAATTGGGTTAAATTGCCTTTATAACAAATGGCATCAGTTTAGAGGGTCAATTTTACTTTTTTCTTTTTAACTTTTTCGCACGTTCAAATTCTGCTTGGTAGTGAATATTAACATCAATATACACAAACAAAAAAACAGATCTATTCAAATATTGTATCATGTATATAGATATACATACATTATATATATATATATATATATATATATATATATATATATATATATATATATATACACACCCATGCAAGTGTATATATACAGCATATGCATTATACTATAAATCATGTATGGTGTATATATACAGCTAAATATATATAGATATACACCAATACAAGTGTATATACGGACAAATATACAAGTCTTTAACTTGTTTGTTCGCCACGCCCACGGCCCTTTTCTAAGGTAACCACCAATGTCTTGCTGAATTCTTAAGCACTGAAGCGATAAAGAAATTGTAAGTAGATAAGTTTGCCAATTGGTCAAAAACGCATACCGATGAATATTCAGTCTACGTTTCAGAATAATCTATCAGACCTGAGCGGGGTCTGTATTTGGCCCTAAATCAGTACTTCCAGTCTGTTTTCAATGAGTGCCTTCTTCTGTGATAAAGATACACACATCAAAAGCCAATATAATAATAAAGATTTTGTACATATTTCGAAGAGACTAAATAATATTGGTTGTGCTTATGCCGTAGATTTTCTTTGGTATTCATGGTTTCGTAAGAACATCCTCGAGTTAGGTAAAAATAGACATGTTTACGTTATTTTTCATATTACTTTATAGTAAAATATTCTAATAAGGAACGCAAAGAAGAATAAACTGTGCTGGTGTTAGGTCAACTCCAATTTACATACCCATCTAACATGAATGACAAATGAAATAAGAGATTACATTCTGTATTTGTAACAAGGGTAAATACAACCTAAATGATAGAAAAAATAAAATCTTGGCATTCGTGAAGACAACACACTTAATCACTCGGTAAAAAAGGACTATTAAATTAAGTTGTCAACTCTCGCCCCCACCCTCGCCAGCTGCTGATGCTACTATTACTAGTATTACTAGTCTTCATTTTCTTCTTCTTCTTCTTCTCCTCTTGGCGTCTGGGGTCACATCATTAGCATAACAGTGTCACTTCACACCATGTTTGTTGACATAAACAATTGAACTGAGAAACTTTGATGCTCTTGAAACGGTTGGTTCTTCTTTCATGGTTGGTGTTGCCATATAACAATAGCAATTTTAACTCGGAGAGAGAGAGAGAGAGAGAGAGAGAGAGAGAGAGAGAGAGAGAGAGAGAGAGAGAGAGAGAGAGAGAGAGATTGTTTTCAAGCCCAGAATAACAAAGCTTTAATAATAATGGACAGATAAGCCTTTTCTAAATGAGCTGTCACAACGCATTGACTTAAGCGACGGCCAATTAAAAGAAAACGGACGCCTCGTCAAAACGTGTACCCCTAACTAAACTAAAAAGAGCACGAAAAAAAATTGTGGCAACGCACAACCGCCGACGCAAAATGGTGAAAATACAAAATAGCTTCGATGCCTCGCATCAACATATGAGTTATTTTTATAAAGGCACAAGGCTTGCCAAAGTAAGGGTGCCTCCCGAGCTCGTCTTCTCCCCTTCATCGGGAACTTTCTAGGTTATAAATCCCCAACTTTCAAATATACTTAAATTACTGTTTCCCAATGATAATCTGATTGATACTTATTACTCTCATATGAGGTCTATAAGTGACAAGACGTGATTAGAAAATAAAATTCTTTATACATATTGTATGTGTGTATGTATATATGTATGTGTGTATGTATGTGTGTCTGTGTATGTGAGTGTATATATATATATATATATATACACATGTGTGTGTATATATAAACAATAAATATATATATATATATATATATATATATACAATATATATATATATATATACATGTGTGTGTATATATAAACAATAATATATATATATATATATATATACACGTGTTTGTATATATAAACAATATATATATATATATATATATATATATATATATATATCGTTAGCAAAACCAATTTCAAAAAAATCAATTAAGAATGAAAAATTAAATGAAGGGAGTATTTTTTAACAACGACAATTTAAAGGATCATTTTTTTTTTTTTACAGAATTTTAAATAAAAATTCATGGAAAGGGAATTTAAGGAAAAAAATCTATATCAAAGACAAAACAAAGGACGAGGGTAATACAAACACCATGAGATAAAGATGATGTTTTGTATAATTCTAAGAATCTACACAAGCCCTGAAATTAATAACTAAGGTTCAAATGCTACCGAAATAATTTGGTCTACGTTCAGCTCGACGTATCATGATAAGAATGACAAGTTAAAAACACTACAGTTCAAGGTCGAAACTAACAATATATGAACATGAGATAGACATTTTTGTAGAGTTTAAGGAACAAGACGAGTGGTTTATTCCACTGATTGAACCAAACAAGCTGAATTCAATTATCTAAATTTTCCACATTGTACTGTCATGAATTTCTGCGGAATGCAGCTTTAGATTTATATATAAACTTGGGTCGCATCTATCAAGAACAAAAACAAACTAAATTCTCTTTCAAGTTGAACGAAAACAAATTCATATAAAACCTACACATCTGGCTTAAGGCCCAAAAAGAAGCTAATCAATCAAGTAGCTTATTAAAATCATTAAAATTACTTTTATTTCAAATCATTATTAATAATATTAAGATTATCATTATTAACATTTTTGAAATTACCAAAATTTATTAAAATTATTGGAACAAGAATGCTAGTCAATTCTTCCTTTGGATAGACCCACACTGCGAATAAGCACACAAAGGATACTGAAACATTTTCAAGGACCCCTGGACTAACAATAATAATGGAGATTTCTTGATTATATGAGCCATCTTTCTCCAGTCAATTTTTATATCTTTTAATTATTTATTAAAGTCATGGAAATTATTGGTTTAATTTCCTTTTGTAAAAATAAAATAAAATAATCATTGAGTATAAAACCTCAAGATTTTGACAAGATTGTGTAGTCAGGAGAATCGCATTTCTAGAAAAATTTATTAAGTGGTTTATCCAAGGTAAATATTAAGAAAATTAAACAAAATAAGAAGAAACTACAAGAACAACCTTAATAATTTATCACAATATTGAATCCACCCATTTAATGAATAAAATTTATTTTAATAATTGAAAACCCAAATAACAGACCTCAAAGTAAAAATATAAACTACATAAATCTAATAAGATAAATAACTTTCCATTAATAAAAAAAAAAATAACATATCTAAATCAAATAAAGAGCGAAAAAAGTTTAAAAAATCGAATTACATTATATCCATCTTCGAGGGGAAAATATCCCTTCATTTCCGAAGACGATCACCTGAAGAAAGAAGGGACTCAAAATAACCGAATCGTTTCAACAGTGCAAAATGAGTTCGCAACTTGCAGGCAACAACTCCCCTTCTCCCCCCACCCCCCTTCCTGTGTGTTGTCGCCTTATCATTACTAGCTTGTCAAAAACAAGAAGATTCTCTTGGTAAGAAATTATTTAATAATAGTTACTTATTTCTCCCTTCAATAATAATAATAATAATAATAATAATAATAATAATAATAATAATCACAACAATCATAATAATAAATAATGATAATAAATGGTTATTATTATTATGATTATTATTATGATTATTATTATGATTATTATTATTATTATTATCACCACCACCATCATTATTATTACTATTATTATTACTATATGACAGAAAATAACTTTCACGTAACAGGTTAAACACTACTGACACCTAAGGGATGGGGACTCTTCAAAACCCTTCAAGCGAGGAATGAGAGAGAGAGAGAGAGAGAGAGAGAGAGAGAGAGAGAGAGAGAGAGAGAGAGAGATTGTGTCACGTATGAACCAAACAGCCTAACCTAGTAGCCTCTATAATCATATATCTTTTAATCTTGGCTCTTCGGGGTTGGTAGGAAGGAGGCATGTGGGAGAGAAAAAAATAAAAAATCAACCCTGCTGGCGGCTTAAATTCATTATCCCTAAAATAACACTTTCTCCTCCTTGGCAGGGAGTCCAAATTCTTATGTATTTACTTGTAATAACGCCCGAAAAGAAAATGGTTTCGGGCAA
>NC_090763.1:19861256-19866256 GCF_036898095.1 Palaemon carinicauda | reverse complement strand
GTGAAAGAAGCGTTTCCCAACTTTTGACTTCTACAGATTTATTTGGGGAAGGACTTAAAAAATGTACAGAATCTGTTCCCTCTTTTTTTAGTAAATTGACTCTAAAAATACTATCTCAGATGCTGCTAATTTCTAATATGAAATAATGTAATACTTGATAAGACTTCTTTGCTTAGACACCACTTTCCAATTCATTAGTCTCAATATATAGCATCTACTGCAAGAGAAAGTGTGTTTTAGTTTCTACATGATTTGTCCAAGTAGTTACTAAACTGTATGTATTTGTTATTTGAGAGAGAGAGAGAGAGAGAGAGAGAGAGAGAGAGAGAGAGAGAGAGAGAGAGAGAGAGAGAGAGAGAGAGAGAGAGAGAGAGAGAATGGTAAGCAGATCCCAATTCTCTATGCTTATAATTTCCTCATCCCCAAAGATCAAATCTCGCACAACTTTCCTTTGTAAGGCCCTCAATTAGTCCCATCATTATGTTACCTTTCCACTAAAATACATACATTGTTTCAAATAACAACAAATGTTTAATTAGTTGAATACAGTATCTTGATTCATTCTATAACATCCCTTTTTCCGGTTGAAACATTTTCACCAAACTCGGTTTATGAGAAACCAATAATTCTAATCAATATACCCTAATACTGTATGCAGAAAAAAACAAATATTTTCTATCACTTGCAGATCTTTCTCCTAACCTAATCCTTAAACACTTCAATCAAAAGTGTGTATTTTCAAGTATAGCAACAAGAAGGTTAGGGTGACAATAGTGTGACATAAGTAAAAGAAAAAAATACTATAAATTTGGTACTCACAGTGAAGGAGTAGAAACCATCAGGTACAGGCTGTCCCCCAAACTTCACCGAGAGTGTGTATTCTCCAGCATCTTTAACAGTATAATATATACTGAAAGTTCCATCACCGTTGTCTTCAATGTCAATATCCAAATCGCTAAGGGAAAAAAAAAAGTAAAAACTTTGTCAAAACACTTAAGCTCAAGAGAATACGTGAAATGTCCCATGTTTATAAGATTCACTCTCATATTCTCCATTCGAAACATAATGACATCCTTACCTGCCAGATGTGGATCGTATTCTACAAGTCACTGCCCCATTTCCTGCATTCTTTGCATTCACAGTAATACAGTACTCCTCACCAATATTCAATGAATGGTTGATGCCCTCAGTGATTTTACATTCATCAGCCTGGAATTATTTAAAGGATTGCAACATTCTAAATTGAATGATTGGGTTTCCTAAATAGAATGTCTATCAGCATAAAGGAACCTAGTTAAAATAGGCAAAGGCATTTGTTATGCACTAGTGTATTTCAATAAAAAAATATTTACAATACTTCTAAATCACCTACCTTTCCAGTTGCAAAGGCTTGAACAGGGAATGGTGAATGTCCAACTTCCTCATCAGCATATTTAACTGAAACTTTGTACTTCCCACAGTCATCTGGAACATATGAGGCACTGTAGGTGCCATCACTGTTGTCCACTACTTTCACTTTCCTTGGATGACCATCTGGACCCTTGAGAATTTAATGAGAAAGACAGCAACTGATAAAAAAAATTCCTTCAAATATGTACCTCATCAAAATGTGTGATTTATTTTCTAATAAGATGTTTCATTTTGCCACAAAATTAAAACAAGCATTAGTAATACAACTTACAGTGACAGCCACTTGGAGATCTCCTACACCAGCATCATTTGTGTCAATCACAATCTCAGTTGGTAAGGAAGCAGGAATGCCTTTGCTAGAAACACCTGAACCAGAGACTTTCACCCTATTAGGTTCCACAGGTGGACGTACACGAGTTCTGAATGGACTGGAGAGAGAAACAAATGACAGTGAAACTTGAATATGTAAACATGTTCACATTCAGTTGGAATGTGATATTGTTGAAAAAAATCATCTTAAAAGTATACAAAACATATGTTTTTCTTATATAATTTATTCAAACACTTCCAGATGGCATAAAAATAGGCATATGAAATCATTCACTCCAAGCAAATATAAAAAAAAAACACATTCTAAATTATAAAATACCCAAATGCCTATGTATGTCAATCATACCAAAAGCAATCTATGCAGAAATCATAAATTCAATTATGGTTTCAAAACTTGAAAGGAATCACTACATGCACTTGCCTAAAAGAAATAAAAAACAATATTCAAGTCAAAAACACTAATCAAGAGATAAAATCTTTCCACACTTATGGATAAATTTTCTAAAAATTATCTGCATGTGTATTTACATCAGAAATCTCTTAGAATTTGCACTTTTAGTGCTGCAAGTGTATTGTGTTTGGATCTCCTCTCATTAGAAGGAAAAACGAATTGCAGTGCACCGATTCCGTTTCCCCATTCCCTTCTGTGATAACAAGTCTTCAATAATTAAACAAGTTCAAGTCACTAATGAATAATAAAAGACTTCTCCATTAGTATATAAAAGGGCATATGGAAAAGAGATTTATGAATGATGAAATTAATATTCTAACATATATTTCCTTGAAATAAGATAATGAATCTTGGACATTTTTTTGTTCTTGTATAATTTATCACTCATATTACCCATCATAGGAGATTCAGACCTCCTCTTACCCTTCTTTTCATTCCTTACTCCTTGTATACAATCCTAAAAATTGTAATATGATCTTCCAATAATTAAAAATTGGTCTACCATAATAAATGATAAAAGGAGTTTTCATTAAAAAGAACGCCACCTAGTTTTTTTTTATACAACCTCTGTTTCTTCACATTAAAGAGGGTATCTGTGTTAAAATACATACACTGCTTGGCATATATGTGTAGAGTACTGTATATATGTAGGCTTTGGTCAGTGTTTAAAAAATATACATTTTCTATGTACCATTAGCACAGCAAACAAATTAAAAACAAGACAACATGCATTCAAAGAAAAGTTATATAAGAATAATGACAAACATTAAACAACTATCATAAAAAAAACATCTAAATTAGAAGCAATTTAATTCTAAAATGCACATACTGAATTACAGTCTACAAATCTAGTCACAGGGTGGAAAACCAATGTCACATTGCGATATGTTATGATGTATGCATCTACTGATTACCTTCGAAGCGGGCTGACTATAGAGGCAGATGCTGGCCTCACGCGTAATCTGAATGGACTGCAGCCAGAAGAGACTATGGAATTATTGTCACATTAATGGATTCCTATTGCTCTAGACCAGTTAACGTTTGGGTCAATATCAAAACATTTTGCTGTTAAGATTAATGTAGGATTTACAGCAGAAGAGCAAATAGGATTAGGTTATTAGTTTAATTACAATATATAGCTGTTAAGAAAATATTAACCAAAAAAAATAAATGTTAAAAATGACTGCTGTGCTCCAGTTTATATATAAGTCATTCATGATAACTATTAAGTATGAAACTTGATTATATAAAACTTCAAGTAATGAATCTGTTACACTAAAATAAAAGTCTTTAAAACTTTATACAAAAACATAAATGCTGTACTGACAATTCTGAATATTGCAACTTTTTCATAAACTTTCTTTGATGAATCAAGACTTCATATACAGTACACTCACATATCACATACCCTGTATATCTTCATAATCAACATACAGTATAATCAATCTGCATTCACACTCCTGATGTTTGTGCTCGTACCATAATCATCATGAAAATTATAAAATTAAAAGCAATAAGATACTTCAAACAAGGATAAAGCTTAGTAATCACAGCATATATACCAGCCTCTACAATTCTTTACACCAAGACAATAAAAGGTTTTATGACTCCGAATGTAATCTTTCAACATACCATAATTGTTCCATATGTTGGAGCTAACTTTTCAACAGACTTACTCTGAAGTATCCTCCACAATTTCCCATCCAAATTTTACCTACTTTCAAACTGCACAAAATGTACAGTGAATAAAACTTGACATCAAGAAAAAGATTATAAAAATAAGTTGGATTTCAAAGATATATCAACAGAGTTTACTAAATAAAAAGGGATTTCTCATACAATATTGATATAGTATTGATATAGTTACAACTTTTTCATATCACCCATTTCAACTTTGCAAAAATATATTTGTAATTCATAAAGAAAAATAGCGGGATAAATATAATGAACAACCAACTATAAAGTCAAACCAACAGTCAAATCAGTAAAACCATAATTGACCCAAAAGCAATTAAATTTTTAGTATCGAAGTTTGTACCCTTTATCTTGGGCTTGTAACTAAAATGACTCCACAAATTAAATTTACATACCATTCCCTATATCAAAATTGGCTAGACTCAAATAGTATGATATTCTATTACAAATATAAACCAAATTCAAGAGCTGCAGATTCACCAACCCAAACACTTATTAACTAATCCCCTAAAATGATCTACAAAACTTTGTTTACTCATCAAAGACCAGCACTACTATCAGTATTCTAAATGCTTTGGCAGAATTGAAAACTATAGTATCTAAGTAAATGAATGAAGAAATAAATAGCATTCCCATTAATCATACAGAAAGGCTAAACATTAACTTTAAACTTGAATATTTCAAGAAATTACAAAAAGTAATGTATTGAACAACATTGTACGTATGTGGGTCTCCACAACATGGAGTAATATAAATATCTGTATCATCTGCTTAGAGTAAAACTTTTTTATTTTCATAAATTTTGAAGTATAAAAGTATACACCATATAGTACAATAAATGATTGTATGACTACAACAGTTTCATCACAAACCCAAGACCACAAGTCTCAATTCACATAAAACCATCATTTCTGCTTAACTCGCCGAATCTTAACATAGTCAAACAGGCCAAACCCTTTTAAAAACAGCCTCCTAACCAAAATCTATAATAAACTTTCCTAAGACCATACTAAAGACCTAATTATCAAAACAAAAAATCATAGAGGGATAGCGAGGTGGGTAGTGAACACTAGAAACAAAGCATGTGTAATTGGGGAGAAACTAAGCATTACAA
>NC_090763.1:19801256-19851256 GCF_036898095.1 Palaemon carinicauda | reverse complement strand
AGTACATCACTCGCATACACTGACTGACTATGTTCCACCAAGCCTATATATCTGCTGCAATCAAGACAAAAGGGAATGCATGGAAAAGAACACTATCACCGAAGTAAAGAAAAACTTCTTTAAAGTGTGATTTGACTTGCACAGATATAGTAAAAACCTCAAAACATTTACTAATGGAACTCACAGATCAGTTTATACTCTGTACATTACTACCAAAAGTAATTAATACTGAAATATGAGGGTGAAACTTGCTAGAAAATGGTTGATGCAAATAAACTATGAACCACTTCTTTGTAAATTCTTTAATGGGATTATCCAGGTTAATATGGTAAAAATAATACTTGAATGTCCCTCAAAGTAATGTACTGTACAGTACTCCAATAATCTCAAACATCAATACTAACTTTGAAAATAGCACACCCATATCAACATGTAAATCAAAATACTATATGCTCAAAGTATGTTATATAATATAGCATAATCATTCATACACAAATGCAAAGATATTACATGGAGTTCCTAACAAGTTTCAGTGGCATTCTTAATATCAACCAGCTGATCTATTAGTTGAATAAAAAATGCACCAATATCACTTACCCTCTTCAAATGGAGTATAAGATATTTTGTAGGTACCATCTGTGAGTGGCTTCAGGAATGAATCTGTGCGAACACCAGAGGGATTCGTAATGACGCAAACCACTTTACCATCCCCTTTCCCATCTTTAACATCATTGGTCTTCGAGTCTCTTCTTAGATTTGCAAGGGCACGAGTATCCACAACAAAATCAGTCAGTGAATTCACAAACACACCTGTAATATCAAATTACTTATAGACTCGGCATTTGAGAGCCATTTTTCTGGACGTTGAAACCAATGCAATATAGCCACAAAGTAACAATGTTTCATAAAATATAAATCTTATATACTAATTTGCAAACAAATGCAAGCAAAACACTGATGTTCAGTATCTACCTAAAAAACAAAATATAAAAAACACTGGAAAAATAACCACACAGGTGTTAGTGAAATAAAACAAAAAATTAAAACCTCCATGTCATGTGCTGGAGACTTATACTTTCTCATCTCAGATCTAATAAGTTCTCAACACTACATGCTCAGATTACCATTTGTAACAGTAGTATGAGCTCAGTTAATGTAGGGCTAAACTCCTCTTGATTACACAGTACAGCACTACAACACTAACACATGCTTCAAAAAGAAAAGAGGTCACACACAGGTTCTATGAACACTACAGCTTGCCAAGACTTAAGAAGTACCATGAGGTTGAATGCCATTGCCAGTGACCCTAATCTGCTTGAAATCTTGATCATGGGTGATGAGGGCATGAAATGGAGAGCCGTGGATGTGCCGTTCATTGAAAGTAATATTGATCGAGTAATGGCCTGCCTCTGTTGGAAGGTAAGCCACAGCACAAGTACCATCTCCGTTGTCTCTGCAGTTAATAGCAGCTTCACAAGGTCCTTCAACTGTAACTCCGAGGCCACCCTGACCAGCCTCTCTTGTGTCTATAACAAACTCTGCAGGTCTACACACAATTCCACCTTCAAGTCCAGGTCCCCATGCTCTGACAGCAGATGCATCACCTCCAGGAGTACACGTAAACCTATAAGGTGCAGAGCTGATAGGCTGGCCCCCAAATTGAATCGATAGCAGATATTCTCCAAGTTCCGTTGGAGTAAAGTTTACCAAGTAACCCTCATGAGTTGGTACAACATGCGCACGTACCCTCATGCCGGACGGTGAAGTAATTGACACAGCAAAGTCGGCTCTTCCAGCATCTTGTGTGATAACTCTGAACTGTTGCAGAGAGTTGATGGGCGCAGCTGTTGTAGTGATGACCAAGTCAGCTCCAAAAATTATCATACAAGGCACTCATGCACATATACACTACCAATGAATAGACATAAACCCACTTACAAGAAAATTGAATTCACAAAGGAAATACCTTAAACAAAATAAGTAAAAACCTCTTTCAACAATGCAAAAAATCAGAAAATTTTTCTTAATTTATCATTTACCATAAAAATTAATACACTAACCTATCCAATGCATGTGTTTCGCAAAAGTGGTAATCAAAATAAAGCACTTTGATGTTCATTTTAAATTCTTTCTTTAATGCTAAAATAAATTTCTTCTCAAAATACCCACTATAATCTAATCCCTCCTGGCTAAATATCTAGCTTTATAGAACTAAGGTGCTGAGCTAGGAAGCATATATTATACAAGTTCTCTACCACATATATATGAGTGCAATTGTTGAATTCAAAAGCAAGTTCCCTAGATATGAATATTCAAAGATAAGAACCAGTGTGTAATGAATAAAAAATAAAATACTTTAACTTCTTTTAAATTATTTCATTATGTAGATATAGATGTAGGAATTCATGATACATATACAGTATTGGCTAGCTCACTAGCATTATAAAAATCAGCCAATTGAAAACATTGAAGATTACGGGGTTCAGAGTTATGAGCTGGATGCCAAACCTAATCAAGTGGAACTTGAGAATTTCTCGACACTAGAAACCACTCTCCGAATCCATCACATTCATATCTAGGGGACTTGCTGTAATCTGCAGCTTACTATGTAAAACCAAATGTTCCTCATCTACTACTGTATGTAGCAACCCAAATTTTAAAGGGTGTGTAAGGAAAAAAAAATTATTTTCTTTGCTTGATGGTTAGAGAAGTGAGATTCTCTAATTTCAGTTTTCTCATTTCTCCACCCTAAAATTTGCCTAATTCTCCCCGTAGAATTGGGCTATGTAAAAAAAAATTGTGTGAAATCTTTTGAAGTTCCTACTATACTCTCTAATGGATTCATGGTCTACTTAGAGCCAATGAAAACATTTAAGCCTTTTCTAAATGATATCAACGGTAAGAAAGAATATTATTTCTATGAGCCTGCCCTGACATAACATTTCTTTATCTCAAAGCTGTTTAAATTCTATCCTTAAAATGAAAAAATTCCCATTTTCTTTCCTTGTAATTGCCATACGCCCCTAGAGTAATATTAAGATCATATGCCATTATATGGCAATACTACTGTGTAAATAGGTCATATTCTCTTGGCGCCTGCCGCTAGACAGGCTACCCAAGCTCCAGATTGAGATTTTGTTAGGAAGTTCAAAAGAAACTTGTTATCAATCAATATAGTTATGAGGATAGCTTCTGGCTTTTCAATGTCTTCTTGTAAGGGTTATTCAATGGATTTCTTGCTGGGCAATGAGGAGCCTCCTCTGTGTTACATGCTTGGAGCTAAAGTGTGATTTTAGTACTGTAACTTATGAAGAGAGTACTTTCCTCTCAGTACAGTATCTCTTATGAAGGGCTACCTTCAATTTGTAGCTGTTCACAAAAAAGATTAGTCTTAAAATGAAATTGTTTTTTAATGCGGGGGGAAAACCCCATATGACTAGGCTAGAAGTAGTTTGTGACAGAAGGTTGCTGATGCCACACTGGATTTTACTAAAGTTGTGGGAATTGATAGTGATAAGCTTCAAAAACTTTTTACTAATTTTACTTTGAGAGCCTCTCTTCAATCCTTACTTTCTCAAGTTACTTCAGGCCCTTCTATAGCAAAGCCCTCATATTTTTGTGATCTGGTTAGCTTTGTATGACCACCGGATTCCAAGGCAGAAGACCAGGTTGCCACTTTGGATCAAAACATCCCTCCTCCTACTGAAGTAAGCACTCGTGATCAACCTTTATTTACTTTTATTCAAAAGTGTGCCATATCTTAAGAGATTCCAGTAGGTTAAAGGCTTTCCCAATTACTTAAGGTTTAGGAAACCCTTCAACCAGATCCTTGGGTCTTTTCCATCTTAAAAAGGTTTTTAAATTCCTATCCACATATCCTCCTTTGTCCAAAAAACCCCTTCCATGTCCAACTTATCTAAACAATTCAACAAAAGCAGAGCTTTTGAAATTACAGATCACAAAGCTTGTTACTAGTACCCAAGGCATGGGGGGGAGGTCTCAATTCTAAATGGGAATACAGTTCTCACCAAGTTCTCCCTGGGAACTGCTTCAACAGTCCTGGGAATCACGAGGAAAGGAGATTGGATGTGTAGATAGACTTGATAAAAGCTTACTTCCACATCCTTATTCATTCAAAAACAATGAAACTAATTTATGAACAGGTCAAAGGTTTAACAACTCAAATGCCATAGTATCAATCTCAGTACAGCTTCTCGTTTAACAACTCAAATACCATAGTATCAATCTCAGTACAGCTTCTCAAGTATCTAATGGGACGATAGTTCCAATCGCTAAACGACCGAGGTTCTTGGGCATCAGATTTCTGTTATACCTGGACAACTGGACAATTTTAAATGCACCTTAGAAAAGGTACTGGTTCAACAACATTGCTTATTCAGGTTATTGAAAAGATTGGGAATTCTAGACAATACACAGAAGTCTCTTATGGTTCCTTCTCAAAGGATTCTATATTCGTCGATAATAAAAGCAACAGTTCCTTTTCAGGCTTTTCCATTGGAAAAGATGATTCAGTCCTTCATTCAGCAGTTGGAGAAGTTCACAAAGATGAAAGCATTGTCGGGTTGTATATGGAAGAGGTTACTGCAAACTATGGTATCTCTCAGAGAAGTTTGTTCCAATGAGTAGCTTGAAGATGAAGGAATTCCAGTTTTATCTTCAATACTGGAACAAAATCCAAACAACTTGTCTTCTAGTGATGCAGTCAATAATACCTGGTGGAATGGCGAGACAATTTTCATTTAGCTCAGGGTATGTCATTAGAAGTAAAAGTTCCCTAACTTATCTCTTTTCACAGATGCTTCCCAAAAAGGGTGGAGACAACTACAGATTTTTATGTCGGGGAGTTGCCCGAAAGATGAATCAAAACTACATATCAACTGCTTGGATCTCTTGGCAGTTGCTCATGAAAAGAATATTTCTAATTCAGCTATTATAGGTTATAGTTCCATATTTAATACTGTGCTAAAACATTCAGGATTGGATCTATCCATATCAGATATTATTGCAAATGTTTCCAGGTAATTTGTTACTGAAAAATCTCCACTTGTTAGAACAGATTATTGGAAACAAAATGTGGTGTGACAATATTTAGAGCTCTCTAGTTCTGAAACTTGGTACAATATTTAGAAAACTTGTTTTGAGCCTAGGGAAGAACTTTCTTTACACATCTCGCAGTTTTCTCTCTTTTACCTATACATTCCGGGTAAAAATTATAAAGACTAAAGGTGCACCTCAATATTTCTAAATTCCTTCTTTGGAAAACGAGGTCAGTAGTAACTAGGAAAATAGATTTATAAGTCTCATACAAACCATTTAAGTTTCATCTAGAAAGAAATTAAACAGGAAAGGTTCCAAATTTACTTAAAGGGGTTAGGATTTCAAACAGGTCCCCCTCAAAGAATGTCATGCCTCTTCTTAAGAGTTTATGACAAGTTCATACAGAATTGGATCAAAGTTAAATGGAGAACCTTAAAATTAAAGTTCAAAGGAAGTTTGGCAGTAGCTCAGTGGCGTACGCAGTCTTTTCTGAATATTATTTAAGAGAAGCCTGGTTTGCTTGAAGGAATTTCTTAAGCACTTGGTTTTATGTTTATGATAGTTGTTGTGGGCAGTATAAGTTGGGAGTTTCTTTTCATTAACAATTTTCCATCCAGAAGCTTGACTCAAAGAAGTTTTTCTTGTAGTTTATAGTGAATTACCATTAAACTTATTTCAAGGAAAGAAGTCTAGCAATGTAAGCATATGATTAGGCTGGAGCTTTCACTTTTCCAGAATTTTTCCTTTACTGTCCTACCTCCAACTCAATGTGGAAGTCAGTAACAATGTCAGGGGGAGGGTTCACAGAAATATATGCAACTTTAATAATAAAATTATTTATTTCTATACTCACCTTGTAACGTCAAGAGACTGTTGAACTAGTTTCAACTTCTGAAACAAAGACAAGGGATATGATCTCCCAGTATGGTAGCATTCCCATGCACCGCCATATTATTCCAATACTATACTACACTAGAGGGGCTGAGCAATTTGTTACAAAGAAAGAAAAAGGAAATTTTTACTTTAAGTATAGATGTCAACATTCAACCAGTTTTGAGAGAAGCAATATGAACACCAATGAGTATAAAAATAGGCAATTTTATTATTATAATTCTGTTTTCTAACAAAAGAAATAAAAATTACAAATAATTGTATAAATCTAAAACCTCCAACAATATATCAAAATTATTATATTTTAAGCTTTACAGTATTTTGTACTGCATTAAACTTTCATCTTTTCAAATAAAAACAGGTCTGGGGTTTGGAGGGGATGCTTGAACATTTCCTAATTGTATGGGTTAAATTGTATGGGTCAAATGCTATTTGACAATAATATTAGTTTAAGACATCCAAAAAACCTGCTATATGTATCATAATATAATAACCACTTGAAATATCAGACCAAGGAAAATTTTTCGGTCTTCCTAAGCATATCTGCAAAAATATTTTAAGTCTGATTGCTATACTGTACCTCTAACCATGTTGTTTTGTTCAATTACTGTACAGTATTTGAAATTTGAAGAAAAATGTTGACTAAAATAAAAGGATATCTTGGGTAGATGCGAACTACTGCAGGATTGCAAAATAGACTTTTATAAAGGCTCCTTGTGTAGTTTAGAAAAATCTAACTAAAATGCTACAATTCATTATTCTGTTTCAAATACAGGTATACTGTACTATACTACAAAGACTATTTTATCAAACAAATTATCTTAAAATTACACTATCACAAAACATAAGCTTAGCACAATAATTACTGTAAGGTAATTGTTAATGTTACAACAGTTACAAGTGGTGCCCCGAGGTAATCTGTCGCATTATTTACTCGAGACTGCTACATCTAACCCTATCCACATTGGTGACCCACTAACCTACCCTTCCATGCAAATTCAGAAGACTAGATTTCAGATTAATAAATATATTCAGAAAACTAAAGAATATACCAGCAAATATGCATTGTCAATTAGGTAATCAAGGCTATCAATTATCTCAAGCAACAAAGGGGTAAATGGGGAAAATGAATTAATAGGTCAATGACTTTAGTAAAGTTGTACAGAAGAAAAGCTTAAGCAGTTAGTGTTTCCTTCCAATGAGTTAAAAAGGAAAATATTCAGCACATTACAGAATAATTAAAAATACTGTACTACTGAACCAAGCATCAAACTTGCACTAGATTAAATAAAAACTTTTCTGTTAGTTGATATACACTGTACAAGTATACGCCAAATGTCATTGTATTCCAGTATTACTTCTCTTCTGCAAATATTCTAATTCATCATTGTACCATGACAAAATATACATACTATATCTTTAGTGTAAAAAACCTATAAAAAATGTGAGGGGTTTATATTTTTTCAAAAGCTTAGCTGCTGCATGAAATATACAGTTTTTAGTTCTCCTCCCCTTTGGTATCATACAAAATTTGAGTAAAATTGCAATAAACTATAATACTATTTTAAGGTGTTAGTTTTTCAGTAAAATTTTTCATATACATGTACCCTTTCTATCAGTTTAATTTCACAATAAATTTCACGGTCCATGCTTACAAAACATTTTTGCAGTTGAAAGAAATGACTTGTATAAATATAAATTCAATTATTTGGAGGAGAATAAAGACTTACTATGAAGCAAAACAAAATCTTGCTAGTAATATAATCTATAAAACAGATCACAAGTGAAGAATATAGAATTTAAATTCTAATGACAAAAAATTAAACATTACATGCATACTATAACCCTATCATCCCATATAGTACATATCACACAAAAAGTACCCAAAATTACACATCAAAATGGTTTTGTCCATCTTTAGAAACATTAACTTTATAATCAAGTACAAGTACTGTATCTGAAAAAGATTAAGTCAGTGTAGTCGAAAGTAGTTATAACTCATCTTGGAAATATGAAGAACAAAATACAGTCAGCCATTCGGTTATAAAGTTATGTCTGTAGCCTAAGTCCTCACCAAGTCAATGTTGTTTAATAAAATCATCAATACCTTCAAAATCCAAGAAATAGAGCATAATAAAAAGCAAAAAATCTACCACAAAAGTAAATTAGAATAGTCGTGGGATCTTTACTTCAACAATTATTCCAGACACTACCTGTAAAAAGCTAGTTTTTCTCAACTATGGAGAAAAAAATCACATTAAATCCTGTAATCTTATGAATATGCCAAAAGTTCTTAGCCCTAAAAGATAAATAATGTTCTTTAGTCAAAGATGAATAATTTTTTTGTCAGTCATAACTATTATTGTTTCCTTGAGTAGTTTATTACAAATGTTGAAATACATCCTCTCACAGGGCTCGATCAGAGAAATTGTTGATAAATGAGAGGAAAAAAATGGAGAAAATAAAAGTAAAAGATGCTGGAGAGGCAGGAGGGAAAAGACCAAAGGAATTGTGTGAAAAGTAAAAAAGAAAAATTCAAAGCAGCCAGACCTGAAGAGGTGCTGCATAGAACCTCAAGTACTGTACTACTGACCACGGTATGCCATTTAAAGCAAATTTTTTTGGGATACTAGAGATTAATCTATTAAGGAAATTGATAGTCTTAAACATCAAGTGAAGTTTGGTAGTATAAACAATACTATAATCTTTCAGGGATGGAACTCTACCATTGATGATTCCACTAAATTCTAACCAACTAAATTTTATAAAAAAAACTGATGTTTACTCTATCATTTATGAATTTTTTCTTCACTCTACCATAAAGAACACTATAGGCTACTAAGCCTGAGTTAAGACAAAATATGTTGAAAATTTTATCGTTAGTTTTATACCAGTGATACCGCGGAATGGTTGTTTTTGCTTCCTAATCGCTATTTGGGTTAAGGAAAAAAAGAGTAAATAAGTCTACAGGTATGACCACACACACACCATGATCATATAATTTAGGTTACGTTAATTTCAAGACCCCTGAACAGCAGAAAATTTTTACTTAAAGCAGGGCTTTACTAAATGCAGTGAAAACATTCTTCCACAGCATATTGATGCAGAGTGAACCCTCATGAAATGTCAGCTAGCTTGTATTGCCATGTTATACTAATAAATATAGTAACAATTCCCCTAACAAAATCCTTATTTTAATTTTGTTTTTGCATGTTCTTAAGTTTTCTGAATATAAAGTAGTATGAAATTTAACTCGACAGATTGTATTACTTGTGAAATCTATTCACTGTTACTCCCCATTTACAAGGTTGTGCCCTTGCAGGTTAGCATGGATTGCTACCTACAGCATAATTTGCAAAACCCCTGCAAGTAACATTATTTGTTTAATAGTAAAGGATTTTTTTATGTCAAGTCAGCTGAGCAGCATCATTAGTTTCCTTTAAACTCCATAATTCACTTTGGTTTCTTCATACCTGGCCCTTCAACTTTGTTTTGTATTCCTTTTATTTTCAGCCTTCTTATTAACAAACTCTCCAGAAGAGCTCTGTGATGTTCTGGAAGTGTGACTTAGTACTTTGGTTAAACTACAGTACTTTTAAATAATGATAAAGTACAAGATTCAAACTCTTAATTTGAGAAATACAACTATAAAAAAATAATTACCCGAGCTCCTAAATATTCTGTTTGTTATTGAAAATGTGGTCTGTAGGTGTGCATTAATGGCAGGCTGACTGCATTGAAATAGTGAATAATAATTATCTTGCATTACTTAACAGCATATACAAGCAGTGACATTACTCTCGCCATTAGAAAGGTTCCATCAGATTGTCTGGATCAAATACTGTCAATCACAATTTAATACTGGAACAACAAAAATTACTGTCCTGTACTGCATATCAGTTTCAATCTCAGAAACTTTAAGATCATATTTTCATAATATATATAATGAATATCCTCATTTTATGAATTTTCATACACATGCAAAGAAATTTCTACTGAAGCTAAAACATGTACTATCAAATCTCAAATTAGTCTTTTTCTTTGCACATAAGACAAACAGATATAACACTCAGGATGAATAAACTAATCTTGTCTGCTCTTCAAGCTAATAAAAAAAAAAGGAGAACAAATATGCATAGAGTCAAGAAGGATATTGCAATCTATAATAAATAAGAACGGATATAACATACAACCACTTCCAAACAAGAACATCTTCGATACAGTGCTCTTAATGGTACATACATACATACATATACCAAAGGCACATCCCCCAATTTTGGGGGGTAGCTAACATCAACAAATGAAACAAAACAAAAAATGGGGACCTCTACTCTCTACGTTCCTTCAGCCTAACCAGGGACTCGACCGAGTTCAGCTGGTACTGCTAGGGTGCCACAGCCCAACCTCCCACATTATCCACCACAAATGAAGCTCTTAATGGTATATCCAATTAATCTCAAATTACAAATATTTACACCAAATTAAAGTACCCTGTATTAAAAATGACCGAAACTATCCGTCCAGTTTTTCTAAGTTTCAAATGTGACCTATTTGAATTCAAGGAACAAAATCATTATAAAATTAGAAAACTTATGCTTTTACCCCATTTACAAATCCTCTTATTTAATATATTTTCAAAACTAGAAAGAACTATACCTGTTGCAAGGAAAAATTTTAATTTCAGAAGCTGAAAACCATCATGTATATCCTTGGTTTCAACTAACATCCATTAAAAGTCATACTCAAATTAAAATAAACGCATAATTTAGTAGATTTCTTTTTTATCCAAGAACTGTACTGGCCTGCATTATACTTGTTGCACATTTACTTGAAAAAATTCCAATATTCTGATGTAACTTCTCCAATGCACACTCCTACGCCTACATTTCTCATTAAACCATTGAATAATGCAAGTGTACCTTATACAATACAGCATATAAAACAAGCAACTAGAAAACATAACTGTTATTGTTAAGCTGACAACTTTTTGAGAATAGCTGTCTATACTATAAAATGAATTTGCTATGATTTCCCTGGTATACTCAAAGTTACCATTTACTTCTAGAGCTCAACTGTTGTATCCTAGTGAAAAGTTTTCTATACTTTTCCAAGTTTATGAATAATAAAATATCTGCAATATACTGTAGAGATATAAATAATCATACATATGTCCCATAAGAGAAGACACTGCTTAATAAAAAATATATATAATATGCTGTCACTTATTTACTTAATCAGGTACTTCTTAAATAAAACCCAGAAAGGAAACTAGATAACAGGAGTAGTTTGTCCCTTAATATGTGTCATATCTATTAAACAAAATTTCTGCAGCACACCAAAATTTCTATTAAAGACTCGAACACTTTTGATAATTTTTAAAGAAGATTAAAATCATACAGACAAAATTCAAAACAAGAAAAGCAGGACTTTTTATACATAAAGGTACTGTATATGAAATTTTGGAAATAGACCAAACCCGATAAAGGTATGTAGTGCAAAGGGATATAATATGGCCTTAGTCATAATTCTACTTTAACGAGCAAAGCTTGAAAAGGAATTTCACACTAAAGACAATATATTCTAAATCCCAGACAACTCAATGAAGCCCTTCTAATGACAAATACTTTTCTAAAAAGAACTAGACAACAAACATTACAAAAATTATGTCAACAAAAAACAACCCTACTTACATGACACTGGAAAGCAAAACAGACATTTTATAAGATTATAATGCACATACTGTACTGACAATTGATATCTTAAGCCCATTTAGACCAACATAAACAATAAAAAATATCCTAGATATGAGAACACACACAAAGCAAAGTAAATAAAAGGCACTGTATATCTTATAAAATAAACAACCTATTGATATTTTCAGTAGTTATAACAGCTTTATTGTACTGAGCAGACAATTTTAATAAAAATCAAACATACATCACTTTTTCCTAATTTCTTTTCCATACAATTCAAAGTCAAACAGCATTCTTATACTAACTTTGTAATACGTCTTCTTAAGAGCAATGTTTAAAACAATAGGCAATGTTTTCAATATCCCAAATTAAAATTCTAAATTACTTCCAGTCTTTACTGCAAAATCCCATAAGCAGAAAATATACAATATCACAAACTTTAAAAGTACTGCAATTTTCATTTCTCCTAACTTTACAAATCTGAGTCCTTTAATAAGAGTATGCTTTTAGCAGAGCTGGGTTCAGTTGTTAAAACTTTAACGAGGTAAAAGGGATACCCCACCCAACTAACAAGACACCGAGCTCCCACTTTGACCTTAAACATAGGAGTTGTGGGGTGGTTGAGACAAGAAGTGTAACTTTAAAGGACACAGGTTTGTATAGTTAGGAAAAATACAAATTATTTTCAAAATTTGAGATTTGTTTCTACATAATACAAACCCTTGTCCTTTAATAGGAGACTTATCCTAGGTAGGGAGGAAGTCCCTATAACAAACTGGCTGGTTTACCTTCCATGGAAATATCAAAATACTTTGGTCCTATACAAGAACAAAAGTTGCAACTCCTGGCGACCTGTAAATGAAGAGGCGGCAAGTGTTAGGCTAGGTAACTACAAGGGACTGTAGTGGGTCAAGGATGAACCAATATCTGTGGAGGATATGTTGTCTAAATGTATGGTCATTAAGAGTAAATGGGCATATACATTTGTTCATCCTCCCCCTTGTCTTGGAGGACGAGGGAGATACTTCTGAAAAAACATATTGCTTGGAAAAGTCACTTGATCATATGATTCAACTGCATCTATCGTCTGATCCCACAAATAACTGAGCGACTGCTGTACACAAAGGAATGGGAAGAAAGGAATGGAAAGAAAGAAAAGGTAAAAAGGCTAGTCAATCTTTCCTCTCAAACTAGATCCACATCGCGACAATTACTTTAGATAGGATGTTTCTTGTCCCATGAAGGAGTTAGGTTTACTACAGGATTTGCTGAGAAACTACCACTGGGCCAAGGATATCAGTATCCAGGGATCTGTGTATACTTCCGTAGGTAAGGAGCAGAGAAGCATCTTTCGTCACCAGACTTCTTCAAGAATTGTGCCACTGATAGGCTCTTCCAGAGAGCTAGGTTAGATCAAATATGTCTGACTTTGTGCACTAATCAGTGATGGTCTTATTTGTTTCTTTACCTACAGGAAAAACAAATCCGATAGTCCCACAAAGCCAGAAAGAAACAGTTCTAGGATCCTTTTCCTTATTCCTTCCGTTATTGTAGGAGGAATCATAGGCAGGCAAATCACCTTCGTTGCCGCTGGTCACTTTTAGTATGGAAGATATGAAGGCCTGGAAGTCATGAAAGGCTCTGTTCTAGGTCCTGAGCATGAACTCATGAACTGAGATGATGGAGATCCTCTATCTTTCAGAATGAATCGTGATACAGGTAAAGTTATGTCATTTCCTATTTGCTTCGTCAGGACCTGCCTAGCATAGAACAGTCGTGGGTTGGCTCCTTATCTTCCGTCTGTCCCACAGGTTCGAGCAGAAGTGCTTTCAAGGCCAGCAAACTTGATATATGCTTCCTAATGCTTGAGCTCCTTGAGAGTTCTCACAGAGTCTAGACCTATGACTTACTATAGTTAAAAACTTTGATTAAGGGCTGCGTGGTATCCTTCACCAGATATTATTCAGCATATAGCAGCTTGGGAGAGATCAGGTCATACTAAATCTTGCTGTAATTGATAGACTAGTGGGTGATCGGCAAAACGGAAAGGTGGGTGGAAAGAAAGAAGCGTATGTCCTTGAACACCGCTGATGAACTAGGACTGGGGGCAGAAAAAAATAAATAAATAAAAATAGAAAAAAAAAAAGGTTCTTTTCCAACTAAATGGCGAGCCTGTCTGGCTATTGTGAAAAACTTAAGTAGAAGCTATTCAGTCATGCAATGATATAAGGATCACAACTGAATCTTACACTGAATCTATGTAGCAGAGTGTCTTTGCTCAAACTGTACTCTTGCCTGGATGAGCCTTGCAAACTGCTCTACCATGTCAACTTCCAAACAATGCACCTGCTTGTTAAGGGTCTGTGAAATACAGCCCCTTCCGTTGACCTTAGTCACAGACTAATGCTTGTCATACCTCAATGTTACACTCTAAGAGTACTTTACCAACCTCACTTGCATAGTAGCCACCCTGTATGTGTTACTGGTAAGGTGAAAAATAGGCACCCTTATCCCTCTCTCTGAAATGGCTTCCTCCGATAAAACCACAGTGAAGCCCAAGGGTAGACCCCTTCCTCATGTTATAAGACTATACTAACGAGGAGAGAGCAAACAGCAATGCTGTCCAACAAGAACAAGGATAAATAAGCAGTTAAACATAACTGTTCCACAGATACAGTTAACAGAAAAGACTGCAAAACCTTTGTCAAAAAAAAAAAAAAAAAAAAAAAAAAAAAAAAAAAAAAAAAAAAACACACACACACACACCCACCCACAACCACACCCACCCACCCCCAGATAAGGGTGGTAGGAGTAAGTCTGTACTCCTTGCCAACTGAAAAAGTAAGAATTCAGTAGCTAGTCAGATAGGCGGGGCTAACTACTGCCACCTAGTTAAGAATTTTAAGAGACTTATCCAGCTTCGCTAAAAGCACACAGCACTTCTATTAAAGGACGAAGGTTTGTATTCGTGTAGGGACAAACACCAAGAGTATTTGTATTTTGTAATTTGAGATTACATTCAAAATTAGGAAGTCATTCAATGCATGGTGCAGATTTAAAAACTATTGTTTAACAGCTTTTGCTATTGAAAACCTTGAATTATTTAGACATCGTTACATTAGAAAAAACAGTTCACTTAGCTGGCCTCTCATTGCTTTCCTGTTGCCAGCAATGAAATGATAAATGTATTCAAAACCAAACCAACCCTATTTATAATTTGGTTTCTGTCTAATAATTACCTTTCATCTCTCACTACTAACCATCAATTGAACAGGTTTTTCACTACATTCCTATTAACAAAAGGTATATTTTGACACATTTGATATCTGCCATTAAACTAAATATAAAAAACATGAATCTAAAGTACTATATATTAAAAAAATAAAGACACTATACATGAATAAACAAGCTTGATCAAAACCACTATCAACCCACATCTTCTCATAACCTTAATAGGAACATTATACTGTACAGGTGCACCTAATTCTGATCTGATACAAGGTTGCGGAGTAAAAGCTGTTGTTAAACAGACATTACAGTAGCCGAAGCCTGACTAGAATATGATTAATTGTTTACTTTAGCCAATGACTCGGAATTTCCTTGAACCTCTATGAAATACTAGAAAAAAATATATATATATACAAAAAATCAATGCAACATGACATCATGCTTGTCTTCAACTGAACCCACAATAGTCATAAAAGTGGCAAGAAAAATTTTTTCAAGTATTACTGATTAGAATTACTGTATAAATTTAAATACAAACAGTTGTGATAGGCCAAGTTTAAAGAGAAATTCATCCCTTTGAATGAATGAATGATTTAACCTTTGATGTCAGGATGCCAAAGAACTTCAAATCATTCATTCATTCTAAGGGATGAATTTCTTCTCTAAACTTTACCCATCACAACTGTTTGTATTTAAACTAATACAGCAATTCTTATCAGTAATACAAATTTGCTCTGAAACAGACTTTCCCTTCTCAATTTTAAAAGCTACATGCATCCATAAAAATATATACTGTACTGCATACAATAATAATGTATAAGAGTATGAACAAGTTTTGACAAATATAACAAAGTATTTTGCCCGTAACTGGTATCATTTACAATGTGATGAAATAAGAAAATCTAAATATAATGCATCATCTCCCTGATAAAAATATCCTACATGAAGGCCAATAAAATGGCTTCAATAAATTTTTTTTTTTCTATACTCAACTGATGTTCATATTGCTTCTCTCTAGAAGCTCAGTTTTTAATGACGTACCCATAAAACTAAAAAAATTATGATTTACTTTCTTTTCAATAGTAAAGTAATGAGACAATCTAGCAGTTAACCCTTTTACCTCCAGGCTCTTTGGAAATTTCCAACCCCCAGGGGGTTATTTTTTTCCCAGCACATTTTGCAGTATATTTTTTTTAAATTGCTCTAACAGCCTTAATTTTTGTCATAGAGAGGTCAGGTTGGTCTCATTCTCTTGGAAAATGCCTAAATTCTTTCAAAAAATTATAAAAAATATGAAAAAAATTTTATAGCATTTTTTTGCAAGGACGTACTGGTACGTCCATGGGGGTAAAGGGATGGTTTTTGTGAAATGTACCAGTACGTCCTTTGGGGGTAAAAGGGTTAATGGCAATCCCTGCCCCCTATCTTCTTGGCACCACAAGTTAGTGGGGAGGAGGGTTGTGTATGATCAGTCGTATGAAAATAAATTCATTAATAAAATTCCCTTTATTTCTATTAATTTTTCCTGATTTTATATTGTCGACTCCCACACGCTGTGGGTCGCCAGAGAAGGAAAGATATAGGTCATTCATACATCTAAATTAAAAAAATTAACCTTCTAGACTCGCATGTAGTCTTAATTAATGGAAAAAAACACCTTAAAATACATCTTGAAATACGGGACTCCAGATCGTTTCTTAATTACATATTTATTAATCAACTAAACCCAAAAATGTTACAGTGGGCTGTATTAGACTACAGCCAGTAGCCAAAATAGGACCTAAGACCAATTATCTTAATAAACAAACCAGAAATCTACAATAATGTTTGGTAAAAATTGACAGTGTATCATCGATGTAAAATCCTTTCCAAAGAAAGATTTATGCAAAAATTAAGGGATGTAGCTGCACTTTGATATCAAACACTCAAAAGCTTTTATTTGACTTTGAGAGTTGCCATGACTAACTATAACAAGTATAGGACACAGCATTTTTGGACAGAGGACACTTTGGATTCTAATCCCCAAACAAATTAGAAACACTACCTCTAACGTTTGTATTTTGTCCAAATAATACCAAGCAACTCTTACTGGACCAAGAGATCTATTTTCTTGTGTAATGCTCATATCCTTTTCCAAATGAGAGATTTGGAAGATTATGGCAAACTCTTAGTCCTACAATCATTCTTAGTTCTGATAGTAAGCAAAAGAGATATCTTTTGTTCCCACAAAGCCTACCTCAGAAGACTGTGTTTATAGTAAACTTAAGCATTTTGCTGAAGCCAACCCAAACAGGAAAGTGTGTTTACGCTGCAAGTTCTTTAAATGAAAGATTTCCCAAAGGTTCAATTAAAAAAAAATAATACCTGACTACTGAAGGTCTTTTAAATATTAAAAGCTCTAATACCTGAAACGGATAGATCTAATCTCAGATGCTCGCATACATAATTAAGCAAGGATCTATATCCTTTAATGGCTGAAATTGAAAGTTCCTTGCCATAAAAAGGGAATTATGAAAATTAAACAATATTCAAAGTACAATAGTTCATCATTAATACATTCATAGATTTACACCAATGAAAAACATTCAGTTGTCTTAGATACAGATAGTATCCATGGAACTATATGTAGCACGGATGAGTTTGGATGAATCTCCTTTGTAATAGATTGTCTGAGAAGATTGATTTATATGGCAACCTTCTCAGATATTATGATAACAGAGGACACAGATGTGAGAACCATAACATTTGAGAATGTTATGTGCATCATCCTGCTGTTGTAGAAATTCTGAACTTGTATCACATTTCAAATCACGACGAATGGTGGAAATTTGCAAAATCTAGATTTGGCTAGTCTCGTAATGGGTCATCTATCTTCCCTGTTATAGATCCAAGATCTGGAAATGGTGCTATCATTTTGTTCAGTAATGTTGCAAACATGTCTACGTTTGATTGGAAGAATCTGACTTTTCCTTCTTAACTTATTTACCAAGACGTTATATTTTCCCAGAATAAACTGAGGGAGAAGGTTTATTCCACTAAGTTTATCCAGGTCAGTTGCAACTCCAGTATCTGATAAAGGAATCATGAAATTGTCCTTCCTTGGTTCCAGACAGGTCAATACCATTGTGTCACCTGAAAACACAGCCACAGTCTTAATTACCACCTGTGGTTTCTGGTCCTAAGGAGCCTTGAATATTGCCGGAAGATTTTGGCAATTAATAGGAAGAGTTGACTCCTTTGATGTACATTTTCCAGACAGATTCAAAATATTTACTTTTCCCAATCCATATTTGAATCATCTACAAACAAAGAAAGGTCAGGAATTTTGATTTGTAAAGAAAATCTTTCGTATAACCATCTGTAATTGTCCCATCAACTTGACAAATTTTTTTTTTTCATTACAAATAGATTAAAAATAGATTGTGTCTAGATCGTCTCTTCTGTTCCAATGTAGATCAAGATGAAACTGGAAAACGCTCGTCTTTAGGCATCCCATCAGAATGAGTTACTCCAAGAAAGTTATAGTCCTTAGAAGTTTCATCCAGTTCCAATCTGACTGATTTCATCCTTTTGAATTTATTCAACAATAGAAGAAAACCTGTCAAGGAATTGCTTTATAATCATTGCCAAATATTGAATCTTCCCCATTAGAACCAAAAAGATCCCCCAACCATTTCAGTAACCTGCTGCACCTGAATTCTTTCTAACAAATTCAAAAATAGCCAGTCTGGTATAAATGAACTCTTACCTATTTTCTCAACCATTTTGAGATGGGGACCACCATCCTTGTGAACTCTTGAGGGGCCATCCCAAGAACAAAACAGAAGCACTTGAATAGGCAAATCTTTCACTCGTTGACGAAAAGAAGATATTTCTTCTGACAGATGAATTGGATGAGAAAAGATGCCTCTGACAGGTCTATTGAAAATACCCAATCTTCTTTCTTTATTGCCCCAAGAGCTGTTGAGGGAGCTTCCATGAAACTTTATAAGAACTGCAAACTTGAGGGTTAAGACATCTAGGATTAGTCTTTAACTCCCTAAAACTTTGGGGACTAAGAATAACTTCTTGTAAAGCCCTTGAGCAGGGGTCAAGAATTCTTCTACCACCTTTTTTTCTTGCAGAAATCTGTGTCTTTGCTGTATTTGTTACAAAACTTGAAAATAAGATTGGTTCTTGGACAAGGAAGGATTGAAGTCCAAAGAGATTAGGTAACTTGACTACAGCTAGCATCAACAAGATTCCGACGATAGCTCTCGCAAACATGATAATAGTGGGAAAGTATTCTTCCTGCTGGGACTTGCAGGGAAGGCCTGTCATAGCATTCTAAGATAAAATTTTCGAGTCTGACTGGCAACTCTTCCAGAACATCTACTAGATCAGAATCCTGATGTTCTACCACTGATACAACAATTCTAAAGCTGTCAAAAACTACAGGTTTACAGGCAAAACCCTAGGTATTTCTAGAAAGCAATTAATACCATTTACATAAATAGGTTAAGAAATCATTGAATCTTTCAGTGGTTCAGGGCCTGTCTCAACCAATGAGGCCCATTCTTATTCTAATATTAAAACTCAGAATACACAACGGCTGTTACAGCCTTGGAAACTCCATCTGAAACAGTTTCAACTAAAAATATCAGAGAATCCAAAAACAAATTCAAATCCTGATGGCCAACAAATTTCTTTTCCATCACAAAATAAATTCCTACAATAGAATCTGCAAATGAGATTAATTCAAGAATAGTTTACTTAATTACTTACAAACCGTATTTCTTCAGTAAACCCACTCGCAAACCCTACATATGAAGATTTAGTAGGCTCAATACAGGATAATAAATTTAAATTCAGATCAAGGTTCAGTAACTGATATATCTTCTGTAAGACAGAATGTCTAGGGCATAGTTGGCTTAAATGAAAACTAAAATTACCAGCTTTTCTTTGTACTTGAAATAATCTAGAGATTCTATCTAAAACAAAATGGTAGAATTGAGCGATATACAGTATACCATCTTGGAAGAGGCATCTCCAAAAGTTTGGAAGTATAAGCCTCAAAATTTACCTTGAAAAATCAAGGATATTTATCAGCGATAACTTCTTGAAAAGATATACCTAATTGTAGTCTGGTTTTTCTGCCCTTTTCTTTATCCACATATTCCAGTTCAGAAGAATGAACCAAGACCACTACTTACTGTTCTTCCCGTTTGTTTACACCATTGCATAGGAGCTGCTGCACATTTGTTTTCCAAGGGAATCGTTTTAGCAGTAGAGGTACTACTACATATATTCATCCCATTAGAGTTAACCCATGATGAACTATTGGCTGAGCTTATGGAACCAATCAACTTTTGCAAAAACTTTATCAAATAAATTTTTTTTAAAGGAAATCATAAGATATCACATGCCATCCACACATGAAATATAAGGTTTATATAGAGTGCACTTACTTCAGTAAGTGGAGGGACGTTAGAATCCAGGCTACCAACTCTGTCTCCTGCCTTTCAATCTAATTGTTTAAAAGATTGGCTAAGATTGCGAGAAGGCAAGGGTTTTATAGGAGAAGGGGCTAAATACATAAAGAATTTAAGGCTCTATGAGAGGATTTCAAATCTATCATGCACTGTGTATCATCAGACTGAGCACCATCAGATACCTTACTGAATGGAACAATAGAACCACTAGACTAGATTCAGTAAGTCAAGTTAGGGTTAGTTCAGAAGTACTGCCTGTAATTAGAAACTGACTGGCCCTCTGAGATTTCACAGAAGATGTTTAAAGCTTTTGAAGCTCATCACTATCAATACTTGATTCATTAATTGCTATATGCATTGGAATTTGGTCCTGGGGTGTCATTATTGCCATCGTCTCCACTATAATAAACTAGACTAGTCTTCTCTGAAGTTTCCCCGAGCTAAATCCAAGTGTTCTTTAACACTTTGAACTTTAAATATGGCCAGCAACCATAGAAACATAACTTGTTCAAAAGAGGAACAGTGAGACCTTTGAACTTTCACTCATAATTATTTAAATAATCTGGAGTCAAGAGCCGTCAACAAGTCATAGTCAACACAAAGTGAAAAGACAAGAGGATCTGGGGCTCGAAAATGCCATCGGTAGTTGCCATTAACTAGTAGATTGTCTTGTTATCTTACAATGGGCACAAGTCTATTGAAAGGAAAGCAAACACTAAATTATTTTAGTTCTAAGAGTAAATGTCAATAAAATTTATTTTCCAGAGAGAAGCAACAAGAACATCAGGGAGGTTCATAGACATACATAATGTTAATTCCTAATTCCTTGTTTAAATTTATAAAACTACCTACCACACAAATACAGTAAGTACTTAAAGCAGCCTATTTATTTTTAGGCAAAAAGGGGTTCTGTTATATACTGTCAAGATTATATTTTGCCTCATAGTAAGCTAGATAAGTAGTAGTAGAGTATCCAAGAATATCAAAGATATTTTACAAATTCACATTTAAGCTTCCTAATTTAAGAATTTGAAAATTCCTACATTTTCCCTCCTAATTTTGTGAAAATGGAAATTTCTCTTGACATATAGTCATTCAAGTGACTAGATAATTGGACAGTTGATTAAAAACTTAAAGGACTATTTCCTAAATACCTGGATTCTATCCAATCAGATATTGCTCACAATAATAAACTACTTTGATGATGAAAGCCATTGAAAAAAAAAGTTATTGCTAAAGATGTGATATCACCTTAACCAAAAAGTACTAATAATTGACAAGAAGGGGCACTTACTTGGTTCCAGGCCATCCACTTTAACTTTAGTGACATCAACATGAGGTTGAACAGGCACAACAATTGGAGACTGGGGAATTTCTGAGCAAGCATAGAGGACGGTAACTCTGTGGTCTCCTGGAGTTGGCGTGAGGTATTCAACTGTGAAGGTTCCATCACCATTGTCTTGTATGTCTATTGGAATATCCTGGCCTTGAGCATTTGTCAATGCAATTTGAACATCTCCTGTGTTAGACAAAAAATTAAAACTCCAATTAATCATTATCTAAAGAGGCCAACAAAAATGCAAAATATGTAGACTAATTTGGAAACCTGAACTACAACTTAATTAGCCAATTTTCTTGTGCATGCTTATACTCATTTCATCATACAGCACTAGCTCATAAATAGTTTGATACAATTTTAAAATAAATTAGATTACTGATACCAGTATGTACATACATATACCAAAGGCACTTCCCCCAATTTTGGGGGGTAGCCGACAACAACAAGAAACAAAACAAAAAAGGGGACCTCTACTCTCTACGTTCCTCCAGCCTAACCAGGAACTCAGCCGAGTTCAGCTGGTACTGCTAGGGTGCCACAGCCCAACCTCCCACATTTCCACCACAGATGAAGCTTCATACTGCTGAGTCCCCTACTGCTGCTACCTCCGCGGTCATCTAAGGCACCGGAGGAAGCAGCAGGGCCTACCGGAACTGCGTCACAATTGCTCGCCATTCATTCCTATTTCTAGCACGCTCTCTTGCCTCTCTCACATCTATCCTCCTATCACCCAGAGCTTTCTTCACACCATCCATCCACCCAAACCTTGGCCTTCCTCTTGTACTTCTCCCATCAACTCTTGCATTCATCACCTTCTTTAGCAGACAGCCATTTTCCATTCTCTCAACATGGCCAAACCACCTCAACACATTCATATCCACTCTAGCCGCTAACTCATTTCTTACACCCGTTCTCACCCTCACCACCTCGTTCCTAACCCTATCTACTCGAGATACACCAGCCATACTCCTCAGACACTTCATCTCAAACACATTCAATTTCTGTCTCTCCATCACTTTCATTCCCCACAACTCCGATCCATACATCACAGTTGGTACAATCACTTTCTCATATAGAACTCTCTTTACATTCATGCCCAACCCTCTATTTTTTACTACTCCCTTAACTGCCCCCAACACTTTGCAACCTTCATTCACTCTCTGACGTACATCTGCTTCCACTCCACCATTTGCTGCAACAACAGACCCCAAGTACTTAAACTGATCCACCTCCTCAAGTAACTCTCCATTCAACATGACATTCAACCTTGCACCACCTTCCCTTCTCGTACATCTCATAACCTTACTCTTACCCACATTAACTCTCAACTTCCTTCTCTCACACACCCTTCCAAATTCTGTCACTAGTCGGTCAAGCTTCTCTTCTGTGTCTGCTACCAGTACAGTATCATCCGCAAACAACAACTGATTTACCTCCCATTCATGATCATTCTCGCCTACCAGTTTTAATCCTCGTCCAAGCACTCGAGCATTCACCTCTCTCACCACTCCATCAACATACAAGTTAAACAACCACGGCGACATAACACATCCCTGTCTCAGCCCCACTCTCACCGGAAACCAATCGCTCACTTCATTTCCTATTCTAACACATGCTTTACTACCTTTGTAGAAACTTTTCACTGCTTGCAACAACCTTCCACCAACTCCATATAACCTCATCACATTCCACATTGCTTCCCTATCAACTCTATCATATGCTTTCTCCAGATCTCTAACACAGTATGTAATCAAGAGTAAATACTAAATATGAATGAATCACAGATTATACAGGTCATGAGTACTGTAATAACAAAATCAGATATAAAGAACCTAAATAAAATGCCTAACAGAGTCACACGGGCAAACAATAACATTCACTTTAAGCATAATACGAACTCGCGTTTTCCCATCAAAAGTAGCATTTTATTACCGGTACATATAATAACATTATATCAAGTCTCTAAATCTTAAGTATGAAAACTTACAAAGTGTAAATTAATTACATACACATCTTACCGAAACTCTATGAATATCATTTATTTTGCAAGCTAAATTTCAATAAAGATACAATATTTAAAATTTTTTACCCAAATATTTGGCAAGGGTATTACTGACATTGATACAGTAATTCCAGAATAATTAAATGTGTAACTTTGGTTGAAAAATATTTTGGTGATAAATATTTCTGAGTTACAACTCTACTACTGTAGGGTTACATTACTTTTAGGGAAATTTGGTCTCCAACATACTAAACATCACAAATTCTAAAAGTAATATCTACTTCCCCAAGCTATATAAACTTGAGCCCTTTAGTAGGGGTAGATTCTGGCGACAACTGGCAATAGCCAATGATGAATTATCAGGATTCTGGCAACCGGTGCCCAGTACCTCTGTAGGACTGTCTGCCAGTGCATTGAGATTCTGCCTAGGAGGCAAGAAATGGAACCTAAAGGACTTGGGTTTGTATAGATAGGAAAAATACAAATTACTTTTAAAATTTGTTGAATTGTTCCACTGAATGGAACAAAGGATAAATAAAAGAAAGGACATGATGAGAGCAGAAAATGCAATGGAAGATAAATATAATTGGAAGGAGAAAGGATTAATGAGGTAGAATCATTTAAGTATTTAGGAACTATGATCTCTAACACAGGGTCTTTAGAATTGGAGTGTAATGAAAGATTGGAAAAAACAAATCAGACAATGGCTAGGATAAGTAAAATTTGAAAAATCAAATTGCCTGAAATTACAATCTCCAACAGATTTAGTAGATTTGAGAACAAAGGCTCTCGAATACAATGACTGGTTCATCAGCACTGGAGTGAGAGAAGGGAGAGTTGGGGAACGGGATGCGATATCAGATGCAAAGAGCCTCCAACTGTACAAGGTCTGCCCCGTGGAATTGCGACCTTGTCCACCAACTCAAGAGACGTCCCCCAACAGGTAGTGGCATGGGGGAGGAATGCCACCCCTGACGAGGTCCTTGTCAGATACGCCTTTGCTTAGCCTAGTGCTTTCAGCAAATGGACTGATTCTGGTAATTTGATATTATAAATAGGAATGTTTGTTTTGCCTTTTCTCTCATGAGTAGCTGCTTCAGCAGCATTGCATGTGGTTGTGATTGCTGGCAAGTTACAGCACTCAAGGTCCTCTACAGGGGACTGTAGTTCGTTCTTTTAAGCGACATCTTACTATTCTCTAACTCTCTCTCCCTTGGAGAAGGGAAAAAGGCGAGATGACCCAGCACGTCTTGTTGAGCAAGGATCCGACTCATCAGGGATCTGGCCCAGTTGTGGCTGTGTTTCTTCAGCCGATCTATGAGGAGATGTTTCTTCCATTGAACTTGACCCTCTCTGGGAGAAAGTGTACTCTCCGGTGTTCCTTGGGAGGTTCAACCGAGGATCTTCCGGTTGCAGCTGGCCCCTTTTAGCAGTCATTGGGATAATCCATAACTATGAAAGGATAGTCACTACCCTTTGTTGTGTCATCTCTTTGGAGACTTCGATGAGCACAAGTTGTAAACCTGCAGAGAGCTTGGGACTTCCTTCATCTCTTATTTTGTATGACCCTAGGGAAAGGAGGAAACCGACCCGATCGTTCTGCTACCTTAGCTGGTTTAGTCTTGGCCATTTTCTCAAAGAGGACTTGACATATCATGTGAATGTCGCCTCTTCTCAGAGCGGGCAATAGGACGAGGATACGTAAGCTTTTGTAGTGGGAGTTGGGCACTGTTGAGTAGCACTTTCTCCTGGTACTTGCGCTTATGAGCCAAGGGTTACGTGGCACTTGTTGTAGGTCGACTTATGGAAGAGGGTCATGCCCTCATGGTTGACGGTCCCTCTCTCTCTACTGAGAAACTTGTGCACGTGGTTGGCGTAGCTCTTGGTCGCATTTCAGCTGCTCTCGTGGCCCTGTAGACCTAACACTCGCACCCAACGCCTTGCTACTTTGAGGTTCCCATTTTCTATGAAGGAGACACACAGTATTTGTCATTTCTTGGGAGAAGCAACTGCTACCCAAGTGTAGGTAAAACAATCCTTGGTGGGGAAACAGGCATTTTCAATACAGCTGTAGCTGCAGGCACAGCAGTATAACCTGAAAAACAGCTGTTTTCACTTCCTGATGAATAAGCCAATCCCTTGGAGACAGTCTTTAACATAGAAGTCATTACTCCTGTGAGACAAATAGGGCAAAGGTGCAGGAGACCGATTCGATGCCACAGTCTGGAGTTTCTCTTTTAATGGAGCAGGAGAACGCTTCAATAACACAGGAGAGAACTTCTGTAGCAATGGCACTCCTCATCAGACTTGCAGAGAGCATCGGCTGGTTTTCTCCTTCCTCAACAGCTGGGGAGTCTATCATACATTGTCTTGGAGCATAGACAATCTCTCTTTTCTAAGGCAAGCAGGGGAGTCTATCGTCTTGAACGAAAGTGCTTGTGAACAAACATTGCCAATCTTCTTCAGTTAGCTTTCCAAGGAGAGAACTGAAAAAGATCCGGAATGTTAAGATTCAGAAGCAAAAGGAGAACGATAAAACTTGGCTTTCATATACTTCCTGCATTGGAATCTCATCCACTGGGTGGACAACCACCACCTGCACAAATCAAAAGGGGAATCCAAAGTACAATAGTGCCATCTGCACATTGGACACAAAGGTGAGAATCAAGTTCAACCTTACTCATGAATGTTCCACTATGATGATCTGGCAATTGTGGAAAGCCCTTAACTTACCAGATTCACAAACATTCATCCTTTAATAAGAGAAAAAGATTAGAAACAGAGCAGAAACCTTCAGGCCAAGTGGAGAGAGCGGTGGGAACATATCTGTTCAATATCACGGCCAGAATCTCAAATGGAGGCTTGGCGTTCTGGCAGACCAAGACCTACAGTGGTACTGGGCGGCAGTTACCAGAACCTTTATAAATCTTCATTGGCCATTACCAGCTGTTGCCAGAACCTACCCCTAATAAAGGACGAGGGTTTGTACTGCATAGGAACAAACAATATCAAAATGCTCTCCAAGATAGAAAAAATAGGTTACATTACTGTATGTCTGCAAATATTGTCATACAGCATTTCAAACCTCAGATCTTTCAGAATCACAAAATTTGTTTTTACAATGTATATCATGGAATGGTATTCAAACTATATAATTGAATATTGCACTTTTCTCATTAGAAAAGTTTTTACATTGAAAATAATCTTTATGAGTGAGAGTATAACAGAGGTAATACTGTATGAGAGAGAGAGAGAGAGAGAGAGAGAGAGAGAGAGAGAGAGAGAGAGAGAGAGAGAGAGAGAGAGAGAGAGAGATGCTCTATAACAAACCTGGTCCAGCTTCACGGCAATCAATATTGAAGTGAGTAGGAGTATTTGACTTGACACCACGTTCGACACCAGGTCCAAATACCTTCACTGCACCAGGGTCTGTAGGCTCGGAAACAAAGACTCTGTATGGAGAGTTTTCTGTTCCCACTCCACCGTAAGAAACCTGAAATGGAGATAAACTAGTCAATTAACAATTCACAAAGTCCACCAAAAAAGTATTATAACACATCTCAGGATATTAACTTTAAATCAATGGTTTTAATACTATTCCCTAGATTGACATGTCAACTGGTTATTTGCAATAATCATTTTTAGTAAAAATCAATGGTATCTAGTTTTACCATACAAAAGCATATAAAATCTTTAATGTTTTCACTAGTTTTTCATTTAAGCTATTTGACATGAAAAAAGTACTTTCCACTCTTGTCGTGTGCCTTATTTCCCGAATATCCCCCTAATTCAGGTCTTCCTCCAAGCCTTTTTCCAGGCATTTCTTAAACCTTCATAAACATTGTCTTTTTATTTCCTATCTACTGCATTTTTTACTGACAATTATTCACTTTTTACAGTATACGATAAGTCCATACCATCTTAAACATATGGCATCACTTTTTATTTTCAAGTTGCCAGTTACCACATCTCCCTACATCCTCATCATCGTGATATGATTTTCCTACTCCAAACTAGATAAATCTAAGCCTTCTATAATCACACATTTTAAAAGTTTCCAGCATTCTATTTTGTCAGCACTTACAACAATGCTGTATCTATGTAATGTAATATTTTGCTCTATTTCTTACAGTGATACTAATATTAATTAGTAGTCTAGCAATCTCATTCCAATTAATCCATTCTTTGGCTATTCTCTTTCATACCATCTTCATCTCCGTTTCCTTTGCATTAAAATCTCATGAAGATTTTGCAATCCTAAGCATCTATTATAGCATCTGTTACATCCAATACTGTTAACAGGACAATGTTGCAACCAACATCTATTTCACTAATATGACTGCACGGTAATTTTCTTCCTTTGCATGTAAAATTTCTTTTATTAGTGTATATTCCACATATTGATAAAAAGTACGGCATACATTTAGTTTATATCCCACATACTGATACAAAAAGTACACCAGACAAGTTCAACCCTTTTAGAAAAAAAATAAATTCACTTATGACAGAAGTTAAAAGGTTATGAATATTTTGAGCACAAATTTGACAATTTTTGTGACACAACTTATAAAAATATAAAATTTTCAACAGAAACCTATTAAAATGGTAAATAACACTGCCTAAACTAAATACATACATGTTGCAAAATAACACAAACTGTAATAATGAGATTATCTTACCTTTTAACCCTTTTACCCCCAAAAGGACGTACTGGTACGTTTCACAAAACATCCCTTTACCCACATGAACGTACCGGTACGTCCTTGCAAAAAACTGCTATTTACAATTTTTTTTTGCATATTTTTGATAATTTTTTGAGAAACTTCAGGCATTTTCCAAGAGAATGAGACCAACCTGACCTCTCTATGACGAAAAGTAAGGCTGTTAGAGCAATTTAAAAAATATATACTGAAAAATGTGCTTGAAAAAAAATAACCCCTGGGGGTTAAGGGTTGGAAAGTTCAAAATAGCCTGGGGGTAAAAGGGTTAATGGTTACTATAAAATATTTAGAAAAGATCCCTGATATTAGGAAACATATTACAGACTTTTTAAGTTTCTTTAAAGGATATAATCTTATGAACAGACCAACAGTACCTGTACTGTGTGTTTATTTCCTCTCGTTGGTCTGTATGCAAAGTCATAGGTTCCATTTTTATTATCCTTGGCATCTAACTTGACTGGCTGATAATTTGCATCCATAACTGTAACATCCAGAGGAGCATCACCAGCCTCACGAGTATCAACGTGGAAATCTGTCAACCGTCCGGATACAACACCATTTCTCTCCAACCCTGGTCCTTTACATTTAACCTGCATGGGGCAAGTAAAAATAGGACTTCATTAAAAACACATTGTAATTTTCATTTATCTTTCAAAAGCAAAATTATTAATATTGAGAAAAATGTGAACATAAATTCTTCCAAGGCCTGAACACAAAAATCTTACCTTCTCAGGATAGTAATCTGTTTTAGGAAGAATTTGAGCAATGTATGGGGATCCTGGGATATCTTCATTATTGCATAAAATGTGAAGAGCATATTCTCCAGGGACTGTAGGATAGTAGCGAACATCAGCAGATTCATCTCCATTGTCATTACAGTCTATCTTAGCCTGTGAGGGACCTTCTATGCTAAAACCTGAGCGGAAAAAATTCAGACTATGGTTAATTCCTTAAAAAAAAAAACCATCATTTGATGCTAAATATTTAACTGATAAGCTCCATGGGAAGTGATTCAAATGTTGCTTTGAGAAAAATCAAAATTCATCAGCAGAATCCACAAAAATATTTATAATTTTGAATCAGCAATATTTCACAAGTATGGGGAATGTCATGATTATAACTGCATGATTGACTATCTTTACAGTACAAAAAAAAATGAACGAATTGCAATCTACAGTATCAATATTAATGCAACAATACCATCTGAATAATTACTGTATATCAACTAAACAATAAAGCAAATCTATAATAGTTACCATCTGCTTTCAAGAGAATTAAAAATAATAAAGGTTCTACAGATACTTCAAGCAATAAAGGAATCTCAGATTTCTCATCTTGGTGTTATTCTATACCCAATTCCTGCTTTTAGTATAACATTGTTAATTTCCATGGGTTTTGTGTGTAATTCGGTAAATAGTATTGCAAATTGCCAGTTATTCTTAGTGATTTGAAAATCTCATTTCTTTTAAAAAAAAATCCAATTGATGTCCTTTATCCTTTGTGAGGATACAACTACAAAAAACCCTAAAAGCGTAATTTACATACTGTAGAATTAACGTCGCCCTAAAAAAAAAATTATAGTTGGTTTTGAAAGACTATTTTACCTAAAGCTCCTGCCTCGCCATTAGTTTCAACAGTAAATAGCGCTGGGGTGCCCACAACTCCACCCTTCAGTCCAGGGCCATAGGCTCTGATTTTTGTCTCCTTGTAAGGACCAACGTTCACCTGAAAGAAAAAAATCAAAATAAAGAAACCTTTCCTAACTATGTAAATACATACATTAGATAGATTTCCATTCCCTGAATATCCAAAGAACTGGTCTTCTGGGTTATCTACTTCGATACTATTTCTAAGTAAAACCACAACTTGAAATGTAGCCAACCTACTGAAGCGTGTCTCTCCATACTTTATTTACTGGTGTAATGTGAGCAATGTAAAATATGGCCACCATTCAAGATAAGCACATTCTAATCATGAGGAAAAAAAAAAAACTATGCCAGTCCGAGCAATATTTAATAAACTCCTTTAAAAAAGTATGTGAATATCTGACCACTAAACTTAGATACCGAGAAATATTGGACATGTACATAAATATTTTAAAAGTATCAAAGCTTTTACCTCAAATGGACTCTTTGGAATCTCCTGTCCACCATAAGATACCATTACAATATATCTTCCTTCTTTCTTGGGATGATACACATACTCAAATGTATATGCATCTATTTGCTTTGTCTTTACCGTTTCATGAGATCCACCTGAAATTAGAATATAAAACCCTTTAGTAGTAATTTAAACATCTAACTTCCTACTCTGTAGATTTACATAAACTGCAAAGATATTAACACTTTTTAAGCGCACACAAATTCATGTCACATTTGTAATCAAATTTAATACTGCACGGTACAGTATATTAAATATGATCCTTTTAATTCAAATTAAAGTTTGTACCCCTATTCACTCATTTATTTTACGTAGTCAGCGAGTGTCAATCCACGACACTCCACACCAATAAGAATAACAGGAAACCTACTCATTCCCCTTAACAGCAAATATGTGTAAGTTTCTCTAAGCTACCCAGGGCCAAACTGGATCACTTTTTGTATATGCCAGCTTGTTTGAATCTCGGTTCCTCCTAAGATTTTTAGTTGGCCTTTCTCTACATACACTCATTTCCCATTCAATTTCATCCTCCATCCCCGTATTCCACTCGGCGCTTTCTGTGATTCTATGAAATGCACCATACAAAAATAATTTATTCTGCTATTTCCATTAATTGATAATTTTAACACCAAATTTGTAAGTACTGTACATAAAATATATACAAGCTTAACCAACTTTGTACACAGCCTTTTCCTACTCAAACACCACATACTTTAAGTACAGTAATACTTATTTATTTTCTGAAATATTTTTGCAGATGTGTTTTTTTCAGATTTACAGTTCGGTATTGTGAGCATTATGTATGCCTATTTCACTGGTGTTTTCTGGTTTGGTTTTAGATGTTTTTAGGAAAAAGAGAAGAGAGAACTATTCTTGTGTGCTCATTCTTTACTTTTTATTCAAATGAAATATCTGCCCCTGAAATTTTCATGTTACTATACCAAAAACTTTTTTTTATTTAAGTACTGTACAGTATTGTTTTATGCATCTTGTTAGAAATGCAAAAAACCTATCTTGCCAGGTCATAATTAAAATTTACTCATTGTCATCTGGAAATAATAATGAAAATTAATATATTGTACTAATAACTCAAAAGATTTTAATTTCAATGACTAGCTTTCATTTTTATATCATGAGATCAAGAAATCTTTATCATCCTCATTGGTATAATCTTCATTTTCAATTCCTGCAAATACTTTACAGTTATTTCTTAAATTCACATAATACCTTCTTACTAACAGTAATATTACGTTCACTACAATCTATTTAACTGTAGATTAAAGACAAAATTGGCTATTACAGAGACATCCATTTTGTATAACAAAAGTCTTATACTAGTACTGTATTATGCTTCAATACAAATGCTAAATTAAAAGGTTTACTGTATCATACAATAGTACAACACTGTACATCAATACTGTACTGAACATGAAGGAACAGAATCTGCCAAAATAGAAATCAAATAAAAATTCAACAAAGCAGCTTACCTGGCCCAATAACTTTGACTTCCACATTACCCTCTCCTGCTCCTTCTGTATACACCTTGAAATCTGCAGCATCTTTCACTCTAACTCCATTTGGCTGAAGTCCACGGCCAGATGCTCGAACCCTACGGGCATCACTCACTAAAAGAAAGTAAAAAATAAGAACAGATAAAAGAATCACTTAAGAATCTGAATTCTACATTAAAATAGTTTTCAAATGAATATTTCAAAATGCTGTATGTACATTACAATAATGAATGAAATTGTCATCTTTTTACCTGGGGACACCTTGACACCAAATGGACTGCCTGGAATGGACTGCCCAGCGAAGAAAATGTTGATGGAATGTAGACCAATGCTAGAAGCAACATATTCACACCGATAAACGCCCTCACTGATCTGACGCGTCTTGACAGGTACAGTGTTCTTATGACCCGAGGGATCCAGAACAATGACCTCAGGTGTGCCTCGCCCTGCATCTATATTGATAACGGAAGGAGGAACTCTTGAGGATTTCGACAGAAAGGGGGAGCGCAAGTTTCTTAGAACATTGCAAGACTGCACATTAGGACTGGGAGGATCATAATCATGAAAGGGAGTGTAATCTACTAAGGGAGGTTGTTTTTTTAGAAAAACAAATTGTACATATAGTGTAGCATTGTATATACCATTGCAACAGTAGCATTTTTTATACATAAATAGTATGGATTAAAAGTCAATGTGAAGTGAAGTGTATCATTTTACAAAGTACAGTATTCATAAATATATCCATTAAATCACAAAGCATTTATTGAAATTAAATATAAAATAAGCATTAACAATAGATTATGATTAGTTGAGAGCATAGTCATTATCAAGTGTCATTTACACGTTTGAGAAGCAATATTATAAAAAAGTGTAATTATAGCAAAATTTGGCAATTAAATTTTAATTAAAATTGTTATACATTAAAATGTTAAAATTGGTGTAAGCCATAAGTATTTTTAGTTGTTGCAGCATTAAAAGTGTGTGATGGTTCATGAAATGATTGTTTTAAAAGTAAAATTTTTTTATGTATTGTCAATGAGTTTTATCCACAAGCAGAGGCAGGGGGAGTGTCATGGTTATTGAGCAGGTATATAATTAGTATATTAGTGAGCAAAAGGGCAGGGGAGAGAAAAGGAAAATAAGCAGATTAAAATCTGTACACTATCGGATTATTAACAGATATCATATATGTACCTCTTACAGTAAGTATTAATTCCCAAATAAAGTATTATAGAATACTTCAATTAACTTCAATTGCTACTATCAACAAGGTACTACTCGGGCAATTATCATCCTCATATTCAGATTAATACTTTGTACAGAATATTGCTAAGAACTACCTTAATAGGAGTGTAAAGTAAATCTAAATTATTTATAATTACCTTAATAGCAGTGTAAAGTAAATCTACATAATTCTTTAACTAGGTTAACAGTGGTATAAAGTAAATCTAAATTAGCTTTAAACTACCTTAACAGTAGTAAATCTAAATTAGTTTTGAACTACCTTAATAGTTAAGTAAATCTAAACTGGTTTTGAACTACCTTAATAGTAGTGTAAAGTAAATTTAAATTAGTTTCAAGTAGACTAAAATTCTACTACTGTACTTTGCATCCATGCTCATTCATACACCAAACCTGTCAACTCTTGTGCGTGTGGTGCGAGAATAAAATCAGCAAAATGACATTCCAATATTATATACTGTATAGTACTGTGTATTCTCATGCATTGTTATCAATTTAAGGAAAGCATTTTTTCTCTTTGTTGCCAATAAAAATATAAATGTAAAGCTAGGCTCATGTGACAACAAGGGATTAAAATCTTTGCCCAAAGAGACTGTGACCCCATTAGACATCTGGTTGAGAGAGACTAGCTGGAAACTCTCAATCCAGACAACAGCAATCAGGGTGTCATTTGTTCCAATGGGTTTGTATTCAGCAGTTTTGGGAGATTTTCAAATAAAGATATATGCCGCACATGTCTGCTACTCTGTTTGAAAGTGTAATGGACAATAGAAAAATAAAATATAGTCAAGGAAATTTTACACAAGTACAATGTATCTGATACTGATATTGGTTTTAGTAGTGTGAACCGAAGTTCTTCAGCAACCCGCATTAGAGTTGATATTATTATTTTAGTGTACCTTTTCAAACATTAGAATTTAAAAGGAATACAAAGGGTTTTGGGAAGGTCTTAAGAACCCCTTCCTACCAGGGTGAACTGAAGGCATCCTGTATTCCCTAGAATGCAGTTTTGGGTTAATCTCATGCACAGCTTCCTTTTGAAAGCTGAAAGCTATTCACACACATTTATACATTAAAATATAAATGAGGCAAAAAAAATGGTGAGAAATTAAGACAAAAGTTATTAATTGTTGAAAGCAAAAATTAGGCTAAGAAAGCAAGGCTAGAAGAGAATGAAAAGAAATCATAGATTGAAAACAATAAAAAAGAAAATGCCAGCAAAGGAAAATAGATTTATCCTTAAAATAAATCTAATAGAGGGTTTTATTGCACAAAAAAGTCATCATCCATCAACCCTCTTCTAATTACAGACACTACGAAAATTGATACCTATAGAAGTTCTAAATGCATTGAAAAATATAACATCTATGATATGTGGCTCTATACTTCAAATTAAAATAAGCAACAAAATCTTTAAATTGAGTGAAAAGCATGCTACAACAAAATTATGTAACCACCTTTAAATTACCCGCAGGATAGGAATGAAATCAACAAATACATGACGTGCATGACTAAAAAAAAAATGATGAAAAATGCAAGAGTTATTCTTTTCTTACATTCCTTATTATGAACTCACCTTTTGTAAATATATCAAAGTATGTTGGTCTGTTAATAGTAACCCCTTCTGGCTCCAAACCTGGACCAGAGGCTGTGACTTTGGTAGGATCACCAGCAAACCCAGACACATTGACGCGGAATGGTGACTTTGGAATCTCTCGCCCACTGAATCTGTATGGGTAAATAATGCAGTGCATATCGTAAGGAATTTGAAAGGCCATTATTCTTCTGAATATCTAGGCTAACGATAATTAAAAATAAGATTACAGTGTAACAACCCCATCAAAATGTGTTAGAATAAATAAATGCAATAAAACTGGAGGTTCAAGTCTGATCATAGAGTACTGTACCATTCAGAAGATCACAAAAATGTAAATCCAAGCTACACAAAATTATTGCATGAAAAAATTTATTTCTATCACAAAACATATACAATACTGAATATATTCCATGATAAACTAAATCAACATATTAAACTACACTTTAAATTTGTAATAATAATCAGTAGTAACTATAAAATTTTTAAATGACATCAAGAGATTAAGAATAAATGTCCATGGATGACTTACTTCACAATTACTATATAATCGCCTTCACTCTTAGGGGTGTAAGTACACGCATAGGTAAGGTTTCGGTCATTGTTGAATTTGCACTGCAGCTGTTCAAAAAACAAAAAGAACAAAAACATAAGAAAAAATTTAATATAAAAAATACATTATTTTCACATAAACCAATATGGCCAATCAATAAATAGGTTCAATAAAATTACTAATCGGTTAACATGTAAAATAAAAACCGGATTGTTCCAGCTAGACCTTACATTTTCCACTGTGTCATCAGGACAATGCAACATAGCTTCCACTTTTCCTTTCCCAGCACTAAATGTTTCGATGGTGAAGTGCGTAGGAGCTCCCACAACTGGTCCTGAAGGCTCAACACCTGGTCCGTAGCATCGAACCCTGTAGCGTAGAACATTTAATTGATTATATGACCCTAAGGCAATACTGTATATAAATGATTTCCCTTTATGCTGCATTTGAATTAGAGTTTTTGTTGTGATTTTCCATTTGTAGTATTCAACATTAAGAAAGAATTACCCGTAGTTCTGTGTGCTTAAAATATTTTCAATATGTATTCAAAAATAAATTGAACTTGTAAAGAAGAGCAAAAGGTAGTCCTACTGAACTATAAGTCTTGTGACTTTTTTTTTTAATTTTCCTTCTTAGCAAAGTTCAATATTACAATATTTTCTTAAGAGAAAAATTAATATTACAATATTTTCTTAAGAGATTAAGGTTATCCACTTGTCACTAGAATTTTATTTTCATATACTTAATCTGTTTCATTAAATTCAATTTTTAGTGAACCAAATGTGTTAGACTAGTAATTAAGTTAATACTACATCATTATTAGTGACACTTTGATACAAAACTTCACATAGACAATTACGGGTACATTACTGTTTCAGATAAATCCACTTCATTAAAAAACGGCTTCAAATTACTTTGTAGTCCTGTGATTACGTGCAAAATATTTGCCTTTTACAAAAATTGAAAATTCTCAGTTTTAATGTTAAATAAAATTCTGGGCTCTACAAGTTATTGCATTTCTATCTTCTGGAAAGGAAAAATAAGGGAAACTAATGTGTTAATAACTAAAACAGATATTTATTTCCCTTCTAATCTTTAAAGAACTACAGTATGCTATATTCCAATAACTGGGCATTTTAGTATCTGAACTGCTCAGCTTGCAAACAGGAGAGAGACATCACAAAAACAGAGGTTATATACTCGATTGTCACTGAATCTAGATCCAAAAAATTGGCTGTAATACTAATGTATAAAATCTAGCAAAAATCTCTATTTATGAAATACTGTACAGTACTTCATAAACATCTCTCCTGAATGCCAATAGGTGGAGCAAACGACCACTCTGAAAGTGACAACAGACGCAGCCTCCAGCATCATTGTTTCGTGTACCTCGAACACAAGGAATGTTAATACAGTACTTAAGAATGCTCGAAAGGATCAGGGCACATGTGACTACTTTGCTAGCAGTGTCAAGGCTACTTACATAGGATTCCCAGATGAACTGTAATCATAAAAATGCAGTGATAAATCAAGGATCTTAAAACTAACATCTACTTATAAACAACTAGGCACAAATTATGGCTGTTAAAAATTCACAGTCTGTATCCTGCACTACATTAACAAAGCAATACAGAAACTAAATCAATTTCATAATATCAAGTAAATATTATACAATGGTTAAAAGTTTAGAACATTTCGATTGCATGCTTTTTAAAAGTATACAAATAATATACTTCAAGCATTAATAAAGAAAATGAGAAAAGTTGCATTTCAAAGCATACAGATAAAGAAAGCCTACACCGTAGCATACAGCCAAATAAAATTGAAGTAGCTTTACTTAGGATATGAATGAAAATCAGACTGCACATTATATTAATTCATAAGTAAACCTTACAAAAGACTGCTACAATTTAAGAAAACCAATGGAAGTGAAACTACTGTGCTACATTTGAAAATCAATTATGGTAATTCCTAAAAACTAAAGTAATAAATAAACCTTATTAAATTCAAGGAAATGAAGATCAAGAAAATAAGCATGACTGGGTCTAGAGCAAAGAAATCCAACGCTAAATCAACTTTCACTTTGCAAAAATGTATTTATCCCTTCAGATTTTGAAGCAATAAAATTAAAAATATGGTCGAGGAATTATATAGTACAGTACGTGAAAAACAGAGTTCTTGTAAAAAAATAGAGAGAAGTTTTTTCATACTGTATACTGTACTGTTCAGTGCAGGAATACCAAGCCTAAATCTTTAATAGGTTCCAAGAGAAAAGACTGACTTTTGACGATAAAGTTTTCGCCTTGAAAATTACTTGCATGTTCCCTATATACATACTGAATGCAAAAAAATATAATCTGCTATCATTATATAAAAACCAGATAACTCGTTAATAAGCTTCCATACAAAGTACAGTAGTGTACAATACAGCAAATAATTATTTCATGACATAGAAGCCGATGTAAGGTCGGAAAAACAACTGCACTAATCTTATTTTTGTATACATTACTTAAGGAGAAGCGACGTAAAGTCTGAACCGACATAAGTGGAACCAAAGTAAAGAGTTGTACAATAACCTAATCAATCTCATGTATTTACCAACATTTTTACTTTCAAATATTCCTTACGTTTCTTTGCAAGTAATTTTCATTAACCGCCAGATTGTCTCAATACTTAAGAGAGGGGTTATGTTATTATAATTAAAGAAAACTAGAAATATTTCATCTTTAAATTGAACGTCTATTTCAAAAGGCGGTTTTAAGAAGCACAATGAATGACTGGAATATTTCTTTTTTAAATAATTCCTTATTTTGTCTTAACAGGCTATGAGAGTGGGTAAAATTATGTATGGCAATAATGCCCAGTATAAAAAAAAAAAACACTTCAAGGATTATTTCACATCTTGCAGCAACTACCTTCTCAAAAATATAAAAAAATAATTTGCCTTGTACAAGAAAACTTTACAGTACTATATTGCAATTAACAGAACACATTCCTATTTTTCAATTCCTACATTTTTCTTCTTGACCCTTTGTAAGCAGAGTACTGTATAATAAACCTGTCCACTGGAAAGATGCAATGAAATTTAAAATTAAAAAAAAAAAATAGGCGTTAAATACTGTATTACTATTTCCCTAATCGTCTGATATATTTTGGGTACATACAAATATTCTCAGAATCTATTATATATATCTACTATGCATGCTTACCTCCTCTAAGCCCTCACTATCAGAATTGTGCCTTCAAATTTTCAAAATCATATTTCATAAAATTATGACTCCTAACTAAAGGGATAGATATCTTTTGGTATGAAAAAAAAAATTTCCTTGAAACAATAAAATATTGAAAGTTGAAATAAGGTTAAATTTCTTTTCTTTATGGGTTAGTAATAAGAACCATATCTTGAACCACTATCCTAACCCCAGGGATGATATCTGGAACCTCAATAATTATACTCTTTCAAATAAAAATTTTAATTCATTGTACTGATGGTCCAGCACTTTGCTGCAGTAGAGGGGCTTGAGTGTCTCAATGATGGGCTGGACAATGGCGGTGGGGTAGTTTATCCACCCTGGCAGGCTCAACCATACCGCTAAGGCCAGTTCTGAGAGACCAGACCAAGACTGGACCCCCCTATAGGCCTTCTCCTTTATTTAAGATAGGCAAAGGCTAGGAGAAGGAAAACTCCAAAATCAAACCAAACAAGACCCCAACGGCGGAGCTTCCCAGGGCAATGCATGTCGGGCAGGCAACAAGGCGGGCCTTGACATAACAAGAATCCGGCAGCCCGATGCAACCAACATCAGAGAAGCCGCCTGTCTCATATGTCTTGAGCCGCGGTGAAAACGGTGTGGGCCAAGTGTGTGTGCCACGACCACCCAAAACAATATACCCAGCTACTGGCATTCTGTCGTTTGTATAAGCACCCACCCCATAGCTAGGAGGCTGATGGCTAACGACAGAACCCAATACTCGGACACGAGTGGGCGCCGACGACGACGTTATGACAATAAAAAATTCAATGACCACTAAGTAATAAATTGATCATCATATTCGTAAAGGAATGCAATTGGATCCCCTACAGTTGAAGAAAATAGCTTGAATAAACAAACCGCAACCATAAAAATAACAGTAAAATTGGTTTACAAGCACTGTAGTGGTCTGCAAGCAAAAATTTCCTCTCAATGCACAAATTTTCTGGACGTACAAAAAGGACCCATACACCACACCCACAGTATTCACAGGTTTTTTTTGCTTTTTGTTTTTGCTGCCCAGAGCCTAAATCTTTCACTCTCCCAGCAGCACTAGTACTAGATGAATCACCACCTCTCGGGTGCATATTTGAAAAAAAGAAAAGAAAAAAAGGTGTGACTCCTATCAAGGTCAACACAGATGTCTAAGTCTTGAAGCAGACTGTTGTTTGGCTCTTGAGCAATAAACAGACCAAAGACATCTTATTTGACTATTAAGAGTAACTCCAAGTTCCTCGATAAATCTCGGTTAACTTTTATCTTGAGAAAAATTAAAAATCAAAATGTTTAAGAATTAACCAAGCACACTAACACTGGACATAGGAAATGTCCTAAAAGGTTTTTCATAAGATATTAAAGGGTTAGACCAAGTAACTTGGGACAGTACACTAGGAATGAGTCATCCTGTGTCTGACTCCATTAAAGGGTGCTTTAAGCTATATTTTCACTTGGATGTATGGATGGAGGGGCCATTAGACCGAAAAATGATGCCAAGGAAGTCACTCAGTGCCAAGATGCAACTTGGAAAAAACCTGCAGTTGCACTATGAGGTTGACAAGAGAATTTGGACAACAGGCAGGAAGAGATCGTAGGTAATGTAAAAGACAAAGTTGGGTGTATCTTTGGGAAAAAGGGCACTGAAAAAGATCCTTTAGAAATGCCTACAAAACACCATGTGTGAGGCACTAACGGCAAAACGCAGCTTCCTTTATTTCCTCTTGGCCTAAACTCAATGTGGCAAGACTTTTTACTGTGTTGGACATAAACCTCAGCACAAAATATAGGAAATACTGTACTGTATTATTTCACTGTTAACTCCTAAGACTTAAAAAGTTCCTTTCAATATCAAATTACTAAAACTACTGTTATAACTTAATAATAAAAAACATGACAAGACCTACAGCATCACGAAAAATATGTAGCTCTTATGCTACATCAACCATTAATTAGGTACGGTACTGATATACCCTTTTGATAATGCCCATTTGCTTAAAGCTTTAAAAACAACTTTTACTTAATTCATGGATAGAAATGAAGAACCAGCATAAAAAATTGAAATAATTCAATTGCACTAAAATGAACATAAAACAGATAGGGGTACAAACCGGCCAGCATTGGTGCGGGGTCGCAGTGGTGCTCCACTCTTGAGCTTAGAGTTAGGATATTGAGAAAGATAGGTCATCATCGAGAGTTCATCACAGTTGGGATTGACCATTTCTTCAGGGGTGATGAGCTGAAGAGATGCAAGCAATTTATTACAATGCTTACGCAGGATATGTTGCAAATTCTATAAAATTTATGGACTCAATCTTATTCAGTCTCTACATTTTATCATTATTTCTGTGATACTCAACCAGGTAACTTGGTCGTTTTTATATACTGTAATGTACATTAAGTCCTCGGTTTATAATGGAGATACGTTCCTGCAAGTTGTATTTTAAGAGGGCACCTAATTACATTAGTGTACTTGAGCAATTTAGTCATTCACTTATAGTAATGCTGTAATAAGAGTCAATCTATGACACAAAAACACTGTATGACCTGGAAACATTACTCGGACTACAAAAACAATATGGACGACATAACTGTAGAATGATAAAATAAAACGGTAACAGAAAATGACAATTCCTTTATAGGACCCATGGTGTATCCATGAAATGTTGCAAGTTGGAACCATTGTATTCCAAGGACTTAATGTAATTATAAGGCTTGCCCATAAATTTCTTTCTCATTTCAAGGTCAAAATCTAAAGTTATTAGACATGCTGATGGTGGACAGAAAGGTAAGACAACTATAGGAAACAGATGAAAAATAAAATGCAAAGTAATACCCATTGCGTACTAAAGGTACACTGAAAAAAATTACAAATAAAGTACCTCTAGAATGGAACATTAGCAGTACCCCTCGACACACTCAAGACATTTAAAAATAATAAACCTTAAGTTTAGAAATACATTACCTGTGGTACACCAAGCCAATTGTCTGCCAGCGTCATGGCTTCAGTAGCATTCTTGAGAGAATCGGCAGGCACCCAGTCAGGCCAGTCAGGACAAAGTCCAGGAGCCACGGCATCAGCCAAGGCACCCACAGCTCTGCCATCATTCCAATCATTTGTGAAGTTTGTGACAGGAAGGTCTGGGAGTTTAGCCTGGATCCAGTGTAGCAATCTGCAATACAAATAATCATTAATTTCTCTTGAACATATTGCTCTAATCAAAAAATCCTGTACAAACAAAATCACATTAATTATTGCATGTGCATTCACCACAGAATACCTTATTGTAAGTGCAGTAAAATGAACCTTAGCACTAAACACAATGATCATGAAAATAATTAAAATTACTTAAAAAGAGTGACACCCTGATATCTAAGAGGCTACAATAATTGTTACATAATCCATCCATCTAATAAATTATCACTGTATAAGAGCTAAAAGAACATTCGAGTATATGAACTACAATTTAAGCAGACTAAGACAATCTCAAATATTGTGCTAAATTCTAGTCAATTACTCGAAAACACAGAAATAATATTGTACTAAATTATAAAAATAAGTTTCATTTTCTACTGCAGTATTCAATTTTCTTAAGAATTTCTATGGGACAACCTCTAAAATCCTAGATATTCTTGCATACAAAAACATTTAGTTCACAAATTTACAACAAAAAGCTAGAGGCATGGTAGCCTTTTATGCCAAATACACAAAATTATATACAGGATACAGTACAGAACACGACACATAACCTTGTGAAACACTTTTATCTTCAAAATTTAGCACAATTTCATAGTATAATACAGTTTACGAACTGAACACTCGCTAATACCGAATTACATATTACCCCACTCATGAAATACAACAATATAAAAGGACAAATACACCTCTACAGTAAAATACAGTAATAGTGTACAAATAAATTCATAAATCCCAAGTATAATGCACAAGAGACCAAGAGTGCAAGGTCTTTCCACTTTTAGTACAAGTGCTATTACATTACCAATAATGCACGAAATCTTTCTATATATACTGTATACAAAAAAATAAATAAAAGAAAGTGCTGAACATTTTCATTTCAATTATTTCCAAAGTATGTAAACATTTCCTTCATTTGTAGGCAAACTTTTCAACAAAATTACATTTTGCATTTGATTGAAGATTTAAAAAATACCTCAATGTAAAATAAAAATCCAAAATAGTATAAAAAAAGTTACTAAAATATAGTCATGTTGGGGTCTTAAAAAAAAAGAAAAAAAAATGTCTCCAAGAAACATCAGGTTTCAAGTAGGTACTGATAAAAAAGCTTCAACCTATATAACAAATAATCCTTCCATTACAGGTACTGTACAGTAACTGTTTATAACAAGCAATAGGTGACATAAACAAGGACAGTAACTAATACATCCAAAACACTATTTATTTTAGTACTATTACTCTACTTTGAAAGAATTGCCCATAATCTTCCAGATAAAGATTTTCTTTTTTTAATGATCACCTAGGATGCATCGTGAATAGAATTATAGGTAAAGTTCTGTCATCCTTATATAGTAGCATAATGTTTCTAGCTAATTAAGAGAAAATTATTTATGCAGCTACATGCTTATCAAATTGGTCAGAAGAGCATTCTCACGTCAATGCTTTCCTTACGTCTTTCTATCAAAAATAAATTCTTCTGGATTAGTCTGAAGTAGTAGTAGTGTTGGAAACACTCTTATGTAACGGTTCTCCTCATGGCCACCCTGACTTGGTGATAGTTCCTTGGAAGATTTTTTGTGGTATATTATTATTATTATTAAGTTAGGTTAGATTGCATATTAGTATTCAACTTTGTTCTTCACCAGAGTCAGTTCCGATTAAACTTAGCCGTTTTTGTTTCTGTTCAGTACACGTCTAACCTAACGTAAACCAAGAATAGATATGTAGATTTGAAAATACTGGTACAGAACTCTTTTATAACTTAAAAAATGTGGGTTCCCTTTAAGTAGTCATTAAAACTGTTCAAAATAAAAATTAAATATTGTAAGATTAACTCTATTTCCTCCCAAAACAATTACTGGTTACTTGAGCAATATTACCGATTTGAGACAGCCTAATGTAATTTTATCATTTGTATCACATTCCTGTTAAGTAGATTAATCTTTCATACATCATATCTTCTTCAAAATCGACTGATTACAAGCATATGTCAATTTTCTTTGGTGGGCAAACAAACAAATTGTACTGTAAATTAGCGTAATGCTTAAAATGGAAAGTCAAAAATAGTCATTAAAAGATAAAACGCACCCAGACGCTCGGCGTCTCAATAGCCTTGGGTGAGGATATTCACTTACACAAGTTTGTTAGTCTATACCAAATGTGCAAATGAGCTTTGTGGACAGATATATACAGGGTTGCCAGGTTTTCCAAATGAGAAATGGCCAACGTCTGATCAACTGCACGTTTAAAAGGCCAACATAATAGTAGAAAAAAGGCCGAAAATATAGCATCCAAGGCTAACCAATTTCAAAAAGGCCAAATTTGGATATCTAGCACGAAAGAAGGCCAAGTTTGGAGTTTTTTTTTTTTTTTGTCCGAAAAAGACCAACCTGGCAACCCTGGATTTTATAAGAACTTCGTTTATAGAATAAAATAACTTTTTGATATAGCTACTTTTGAAATTTACATAACTGGATATATTCTGGTAATATATCAATTGATTACGCATTCATCAACATCAATGCAGTATTAAAATAAAAAGCAAATTACCTTACTATAAATAAACTTAATTTTTCTCGTGTTTTTTTTTTCTTTTTTTAAATGCAAACGTGATCATTATGTTTCTTAGAACCAAAGAAATAGGAGATTGTTTTCGGCAACACCTAATTAATCATCAAACCGTACTAGAGATAAAAACTTGCCCTTTTAACCAGAAAGTATATTGATATAAGCCTACCAGTTGAAATTATGTGTAATGCTTCATATGGGTTACAAAACTATGGTAAATATATTCATTATTTTCTTACACGTAAAATTAGTGAGCTATTCTGACAAAAAATATATAAAACTTTTCCACTTTTAAAATGTTAAAATCCAATAAGCTCTCTCGAACAATAATTACTCCTATTTACACGGAATATTTCTGCTATAAAATCATAGGCCTAGACATCGACTTTCTATGCTAATTAGAAGTTATGCCAGTACAGTTAAAGACCGAGTCCAATTATGAGTCAGTTACTTTAGACAAAAGTTAGACTTAAGTGCGATAACCAGGAAAACAGCTCTTAAAATAAAGTAATAAAATTCCTCATACAACGAGATGAGATGTACATGAAGTATATGCAGCCTAACCATACTAGAGTAAACAGCACAGTACAGTCCAGGACTATGAACATTTTAATCCCAGACATCTGAATGTAATAGCAGTAAAAAGTACCATTAAACTTACTTAATAGTATTCATTATATCGTCTCTTTATAATGTAAATTGAACGTTTTTAAACGCTTCTAGAGGAATAAAGAAACATGATCAGTGTCAGCCAAATTTATCACACAGATCATGATGCGGCATCAAAGAACAGAAGGCGTGATGTTTGTCAGACATTAAAGTGTAGATAAAATGTGACATTTAGAGATAGTTTCGAGCAGTGATCTCGGTTGCGTGCTTCAGTGTGATTGCATTCAGTTTCTGTACTTGTACTTTTACCCAGAGCGTTCCTGTGTGCTTGTGCTTGTTTATGTAATGTCGTACTGAGTTGTGCACATTAATTCGTGACTGGGGATTAGAGTTCTCTTACTATAAAATGGAGACAATACATAATTAGTCAAATTTCAACAATGCGTATAAATAAAAGCGTGAATAAATGGTGTACCGTTTTGCTATGAATATATTTGAATGAACTAAATAATTAGTTACTTGGGAACTATAAAGTAATTTGAATATTCTTTTCCATGCCATTCTAATTTGCAGCTAATTTTAAATAAGCCCACATGGCACACAAAACCTTATATTTCACTAACTATTTCCACGATATAAGATTAAAAATGATGAGGGGGTTGGCAACAACATTGATAATAAAAGGCACAGGGGGACATGGGAAATACTGGGGATCTTGAAACCAACATACCCACTTGTAGACCTACGTACTCCGCTGCTTAAAGGGAAGAGAAAGACGGTAGATGAGACAACCAACATAGACTAATGTAACTTAGTTAAAAGTGATACGGATCCACATCTCTCTCTCTCTCTCTCTCTCTCTCTCTCCTCTCTCTCTCTCTCCTCTCTCTCTCTCTCTCTCTCTCTCTCTCTCTCTCTCTTCCCATAACTACTAAAGTAATATTTCCTAAACTAAATGTAAAGTACAGCAAAGTTCATATATATATATATATATATATATATATATATATATATATATATATATATATATATATATATATATATATATATATATCTATATATATATATATATATATATATCTATATATATATATATATATATATATATATATATATCTATATATATATATATTATATATATTAATATATATATATATATATATATATATATCTATATATATATCTATATATATATCTATATATATATATTATATATATATATATATATATATATATATATATATATATATATATCTATATATATATATATATATATAGATATATATATATATATATATATATTATATATATATTATATATATATGTGTGTATGAGAGAGAGAGAGAGAGAGAGAGAGAGAGAGAGAGAGAGAGAGAGAGAGAGAGAGAGAGAGAGAGAGAGAGAGAGATTGTACGTTTGACATGGCTTACTCATTTCCGACTGCAGGCATATAAAATACATGCGTTTATATATATATATATATATATATATATATATATATATACATATATATATATATATATATACAGTATATATATTATATATATATATATATGTAAAATATAAAAAATACCTATCCTATAAACGTGCATTGTGTGCTACCCTTCCAAAAGTTTTGTCTACCGATCGCAAGCATGCGCATAAAACGCACATTTGGTGCAAAAAATAATTACCACTGAAAAAAAAAACAACAACATTCAAACACAAACAACCAATCTAACCCAACAATTCAAAATACTTAAAAAATAAAAGTTTTATTTCAAAGGAGAGTTTTAAATAAAAAATAAAAAGTTTGAAAATTCCTGAAAATGTGCAATTTCAACCACCTTCACGTCGAACCCCCAAATGCAGCAAACAGAAATAAGCAGCTTCAAAGCCATCAGCGACGACACATACAGAAAAGCAGTTTGTTCGCTGCTTGCTCGACTGCATGCCTGCCTGCCTGCTTGCTTGCTTGCTTATGTTTAATGTATCTCTTATTATATTTTAAAGAAGAACAGACCTTTTCGTATTTGCCGTCTTTTTACTTGGTACCTGGTTTATGGAACTAGGACCATTCTGCTGCTCGGGACAAGCCTTCAACAGGTCCGGGTGATCTCCACCTGACCTTGACCTTGACCTGGTAAAATTCCAGATATATTTTGACCAAATTTTTAAAGAAAAATATATAGTGATAGGATAACATGAGATGATTCCCTTATGCTAATTATACTATAATGTTACTTCGAAAGGAGATATAAAATATTAACCTAATAATCTTGTTAAAATTTCGCAGTAAACATGCGGATAATTTTTATTAATCCATTCATAATATTAGTAATAACAATAATTAAATTACCAAGTTATCCGCTGTCATAATAATATCATTAATATCAGAGGCTTTTTATAGAAGAAATATAAAATGAAAACTTTTACTGAAGCGATTTTTTTTTTAAACAAAACCATCATTCCAGAAATCTACCATTAATGCTAATACAATATAGCAAATTATGTTAGAATTATCTTCTATTTTTTACGTATTGCTGATATAATTCATTATTATTGGAACGATTAATTAAAAGGCCACTTTTGGCAAAAAAATATGATTCACACACTCCATTAGTGGTACATTAACTCGCCTTTTTACGAGAATTGAGGAAAAAAAAATCCAATAAGAGTTTAACACATCATAAGTTAAAACATAAAAACTTATTTATAAGTGTGCACATGTTTATCCATTCCCGTGAAAAACAAGAATTTGCTTCAATTTTGTATGTTCATTGGTATATGTATGTATGATTAGTTTCATCTTAGTATTCTTAATCTAATAACAATAACACCAACAACAACAATAAATAATTATATTTATAATAATGCCTCATTACTTTAGATTTAACCAATTACACCATTTCGATTCTGCTTCTGCAATTATAATTTTATATTCAACAGTCAATCACTAAAATCCATATATCTTTCTTAAAATGTAATTACAATGATTTAATAAGAATAAATGAATAAATAATGAACTTTTGACTTCGAAATATAGAAAAAAAATTCTACCATTTAGACACTGTTTCCACCCATAACCTCTGTTGCGTGGTAGGAGACCGACTATTCACCAAAATCTTGCAACAAACCACAGCGCCCGACTGCCGGCGGTGAGGAGTCCAAATCGAGGCCCAGTGACGGGTGCCCCTTGAAAGTATCAAGACCCACTTGAGTCCGTCTTTCGTAGGAGTCGAGGATGGCCTTCCCACTCACGACACTTACAAACAGCCCTTATGTTTGCTCAAGAGATTTCGCGATTCTTTATATAAGTTTAAATTATATAGTTTTATTAATATCTATTTTGGGAGGAGGGATTGTTTTCATACATTTAATGCATTCTTTTTTCTTGGAGGGGGGGGGGGGGTTTGATGGCAGTGGTTATTGTGGGGATATCAGCGTCACAGTATGTATAAATCTATAGAATGAACAAATATCTCATGTTATACTTCATTTAAGTTACTTTATTACTTAACGTCATTTGCTGATCAATTTACCGACAGAAATGTTATTGATATTTGACTTGTTACAGTATCCGGACTTAATTACACATGTAATATATTTATATATAATATATATAGTATGGATATATATACAATATGTATATATATACATAATATATATATATATATATATATATATATATATATATTATATATATATATATATATATATTATATATATATATATATATATATATATATATATATATATATATATATATATATATATATATATATATATATATGTACATAATATAATTACTCATTAAAAAACACCTGAATGTCGTCCTGTAATTCGTTGCCTTTTAGAAATGCCTCAAGTAAAGAAGGGTAACTCTGTACAACAAAATCTCTGATTGCCAAGTCTATATTTGCTAAAACAAAGCAGAAATGTTGATATGTGATACCATAATCTTCAGCTTTACTGTCTACTGCCTGAATAAATATTAAATTAGTACAAACATGCTTATCCCCATTTTACCAACTAATCCTTTAAAAAATATTACTATTTAAGTTTGTTTATTTTAACTTTTTAAGCTACAATGTTCACACAGCCACCATCTCTAAACATAAAATTTCCCAAATATTTCTTGGTTGCTAGAACTCCCAGAAATATTTTGATGAATCAATGCAAAATTCATAATCATTCAATTCCCCTTTAAGCATTTTGTTTGTCAACGTCGTACAATTTTCGTTGAAATTCCCATCACAGTATTTTTAAAGCTATTACTTGCCAAAGTCTTATAAAATGTAATAATTTTTTTTTTTAATAATCACCATCACAGAACATTTAAAAGCAATTCCTGTCACATTCTTTTCAATGCAATTACCGATGCAGTCTTTTCAATAAAGTTCGTGACGCAGATTTTCAATGTAATTCCCGATGGTCTTTTCAATGAAATTATTACCATATTTAAATAATTCCTGTTGTTGTCTTTTCAATGCAATTACCGTCAAAATATTTTCAATGCAATTCCAGTTATTTTTTTTTTTCAAGGCAATTAGTCACAGTATGTTCAATGCATTTCTCGTTACTATCTTTTCAATGAGATTCCCATCACAGTCTTTTAAATGAAATTTCCGTCGCAATCATTTCCATGCAATTCCCATCACAGTATTTCCAATGCAATTCACATCACAGTATTTCCAACGCAATTCCCATAGCAGTATTTTCAATGCAATTCCAGGGACAGTCCTTTCAATGTTATTACAGTGTCTTTTAAATGGCGCAGTATTTTCAATGCAATTCCTGTCACAGTCTTTTCAGTGTCATTTCAATGCAATTTCTGTCACAATCTTATCAATGCAATTCCCGTCACATTCAATTCAATGAATTTCCCGTCACAATCAATTCAATGAATTTCCCGTCACAATCAATTCAATGAATTTCCA
>NC_090763.1:19786256-19796256 GCF_036898095.1 Palaemon carinicauda | reverse complement strand
TGCCGGCCGGCAGAGATGCTGGACGGCAAGGGTCTTATGTTTTCGAGTGCTGCCCGGACCTCTCTTGGTCCCTCATCCATGCCTGCCGGCAGAGCCGGACGGCATTGGTCAAGGAAGCCTGAATTAAGTTTCTCCCCTTCCTTATATGCACTCTTTCGGTTGCCGGGCTTGGGGGGTTGTGTACACTCTTATCCCGGCATCCATTCTATTTTCTTCTAGTGCTGTACCTGTCCCGGCTGCCGGCCTATGAGGCCGGCAGCCGGGCAGGTGTAGTCTTCTGGTTCTTTTGCTGCCGGCTGGCATCGGTCTTGTACCTTTGCCGGCCGGCTTATGTCAGTCCTTGTCTGCCGGTCACCAAGAGTGTGGCCGGCAGCTGGGTACTACCTTGTGTAGTTGCTGGCCGGCAATCATTGCCGGCCAACACTGGCTGTTGCTGGCCGGCAGCTGCTGCCGCCGGCACAGGCATTTGAACCAGAGGGCTGCCGCCCTATAGCTGTTAAGTAGTATACTTTAAAGCTAATTGTGGTGTGTGCCGGCCGGCAAAGGCAGGCCGGCACACATCCTCCTATACTGTACTAGTATTCTTCTGTATAGCATATACAGTAAGAAGAAAACTATAGTAAAAGTTTAGGTACAGCACTGTATCTTCTAACACTATTGTGTTTTCTTGCACGGCCCTTTGCTGTTGCCTTCAGACAAGAAGCAGAGTTCTTCCCTGTCTATTATCCCGGATTTTAAAATCATTGCCTAGGTGTGAGCTCCACCTGTTTCCTCTGGAAACTTTGCATTGGTTACTCTAGTAGAGATAAACCATTTTGATTTTATTATCTGGAAGGCTGCAGCAATGGGTTGTGAGGGAAACACAAGTGTGTGTCTTTAATTTCTGAATTGTTATGCTATACTATGCATATCCAGTGATACATAGTTCACTTGATACTCATGGAAATTTCTTCTCTTTACAGAAGGACACTCCGAAGTGGGGAAGTGCTTTCTGCAATGTCAGCAGCAAGAACCTCTGCGGACATGAGTTTTGTAGGAGACACGCAGCATACGCTGTCTCCAAGGATGATCTCCGGTATTGGGACCCTCAGGTATGTACTGTGTGCACTAACCTGATTAATGAGACATTTAAATAGCTAGGAAGAATCTTCGTACCTGGGTAAGGGGCTTCCAAAAGTACACTTCTGGCCCTTATCTTCCAAGTGAGAAGATGAGGGTGTATTTTTTCCCTAAGGCATCAGCTGATGCAGTGATTCCCCAGCCTCAAGAGGAGATCCCCTAAGTTCAGATCCAGGTGGATGCTGAAGTCGCGGTCGCGATGCAAGACATCCAGCTAAATGACAGGATATCTGATGTGGACGGGTGTCAGGAGGAAGACCTCCTTGCAGAAGCCCAGGATGAAGTTCAAGCCCCTCTACATCGGCCGGTCTCCCAGTAGAGCTGGGACAGGCCCTCTCTTCTATTGTTGGAATGATCCAACAAATACAGAAGGAGAATCAGGAGAAGGCGGCTGCAATGGAACTGCGAATGCAGTGCCTTGCAGAATCACATGGGCCCCAGAAAAGCTCAATGTGAAAGACCTTCCTTTGTGCTCGGATGCTAACCCATGGAGGTATGCTGAGCACATGTCGATGACGACTGGAAAGATCGTCATCTCGAATATGCTGGGCTCAGTTCCCCTGGAGGGTGGAATTCTGGCCCAGCAAGGCACCATATCCGGACTGTTATGTCCGGCTGAGGAAGGAACCAGCTTCAAAGGAGGAGGCAGAGCCGAAGGAGGTCATAGTGATGACCGTGCTAAGGCTCAAGCTCTACTTTCATCTTCGATGAAAGAGAGGGGCTTCTCTAACTCAAAGGTAGCTGCATTGAATAAAAAGCTCCCTTCCTTTGTGTCCTCGCCTACTAGAGCCTTCCCCCTTTTACAGAAAGGGTTTCTGGCTGTACTAAAAGCAATCGAGGCCGGCAAGTCTTGCCCCTCCCTAGAGGAGTGTAAACCCTTGTCGCTGGCCCTGCCTATGGACCACAAAGATTGGAAGGACGTCCATCTTACGTTCTAAGTGGGAAAGTTGGAGACTGATATTGCCGGACGTCAGTTCGGCAAGGACCTCCCTAAGCTGTCTGACTTTCTTTTGCGAAGTGAGTTCGATACAAAAGAAAGACTGACTGCCTCAATGTCTCTTCAGACTACTCTCGAGACGATGGCAAGTGACCCCAAGGTCCATGAAATGTTCATGGTAGTGGCCAAGCCTCATCTGGCCACAGTGACGAAGGACCTTTATGGCTTCGTCAAGGCAAGGAGAGCTTGTAGGGAGTTCGTGTTTACCTCGGCCACAGTGAGGCACGAGCTAAAGAAACTAATCTCCTCCAACATTTGGGGAAAAGACCTTTTTCCCTACCGACTTGGTCAAAGAAGTTTTTGATAAAGCCACCTTGGAGAATAGAAACCTTCTCCAGAAGTGGGACCTGGCTATCAAAAGAAAGTCTTCCCCGGATGAGGGTCCTCAACCAAAGAGGAAAACTATGAGGAATAGGCTACCGTCTCGGCCAGCCAAGCCTCTTAGACAGCAACAGCAACTGCAATTGCCATTGCCCCCAGTGCCCCAGATCGTGGCACAAACCCCGACCACCTTTCAGTGGGTACCCCAGGCCGTGTCGACACAGTCCACGGCATTCACCCCAGCGTTCGAAGGGCAGTCTACTTCCTTCCGAGCAAAGCCTAGAGGAGCAGCCAGAGGCTCGTCTAGACGCCCCTCAAGGGGAAGGGGATTCAGGGGTGGTCGTGGTCAGGAAGGCAAGACCTCAGGACGGCAGTCCAAGTGAGGTGATACCGGTAGGAGGGAGACTTCTGAAATTTCGGGATCGGTGGACCTTCGATCCCTGGGCCCACAGCCTACTCAAGAATGGATTGGGCGGGAGCTGGTACAGCACTCCACCTCCGTACCTTCGGTTTTTCCAACACTCCACCCCCGTTATGGAGGAGTACGTTCAAGAACGGTTGGAGAAAAAGGGTGAAGCCCATCAATTTCTAAGGGAGGCTGTTTTGTGTTCCCAAGAAAGACTCGGAAAAGCTCAGAGTCATTCTGGACTTGTCGCCACTTAACAAGTTCATAGTGAATTGCAAATTCAAAATGCTAACACTGCAACACATAAGGACCTTACTGCCCAAGAGGGCATATTCCGTCTCTATAGACTTGTCAGATGCCTACTGGCACATTCCAATTAGCCATCGACTCTCCCCCTACCTAGGGTTCAGGCTACAGCGAAGACTATACGCCTTCGGAGCCATGCCATTCGGGCTAAACATAGCCCCAAGGATTTTTACGAAGCTTGCGAGCGTAGCTCTCAAACAATTTCGCCTAAAGGGAATTCAGGTAGTAGCCTACCTGGACGACTGGTTGGTGTGGGCAGCATCCGAGACAGAATGCTTGCAAGCTTCCAGTCAGTGATCCAGTTCCTAGAGTACCTAGGCTTCAAGATCAACAGAAAAAGTCTCGACTTTCTCCATCTCAAAAGTTCCAGTGGCTAAGATCCACTGGGACCTTTTGTCACACCGTTTCTCCACCCCAGCGAAGAAAAGGAAGGAGATAGCGGGTTCTGTCAAGAGACTTCAAGATTCCGAAAGGATATCAAGACACGAGCAGGAGAGAGTACTGCGCTCTCTCCAGTTTGCTTCGGTGACAGACCCAGTGCTAAGAGCACAGCTAAAGGATGCAATCGGAGTTTGGAGAAGTTGTGCATCAAACGCGTGAAGAGATCTGAGAAGACCAGCCGCTTCGGCTAAGTACTCTTCTCAGGCCTTGGTCCCAAGCCAGACATCTAAAGAAGTCAGGTTCTTCTTCAGCCACCTCCCCCGTCGGTGACGATTCACTCAGACGCCTCAAAGGAGGGATGGGGAGGTCACTCTCATCGGAAAAAAGTCCAGGGGACTTGGTCCAGGCTATTCAAGACCTTTCTCATAAAACTTTCTAGAAGCTAGGGCAGTGCTCCTTACCTTAAAGAAAGTCTCCCCGCGTCATTCGTTCCACATAAAGTGGTAATAGACAGCGAGGTAGTTGTAAGATACTTGAATCGACAAGGATCGAGGTCACCACCTCTCAACCAGGTGATGTTGGCCGTCTTCCGATTGGCGGAAAAGAAGAAGTGGTACCTGTCGGCAGTTCACCTTCAAGGAGTCCGCAATGTGACAGCAGACGCTCTATCCAGGTTCACACCGATAGAGTCGGAATGGTCCTTAGACGCAGGATCATTCTCCTTCATTTTGAATCAGTCCCAGAACTGCAGATAGACCTCTTTGCGACTAAAGACAACAAGAAGTTGCCCCTGTACGTGCCCCGTACGAGGACCCCTTAGCGGAAGCAGTGGACGCGATGTCCCTCGACTGGAACAGATGGTCCAAGATTTATCTGTTCCCTCCTCACAACCTTCTGTTGAGGGTCCTCAACAAACTGAGATCCTTCAAAGGGTAGCGGCAATAGTGGCCCACAAGTGGCCGAACAGCGTGTGGTTCCTCCTGGCATTGGAACTGTAGCTGAAGTTTGTACCACTACCAGATCCAGTCCTGACCTAGCGAGTCCAGAAGTCAACTGTCTGCGCTTCATTACAGAAAACCCGGACCCTGCAGTTCATGATTTTCTCTCCCTAGCGGTGAGAAAGCGTTTCGGGATTTCGAAAGCCAGTATAGACTTCATTGAGGAATATAAATGCAAATCTACTAGAAGGCAATATGAGTCATCTTGGAGAAAATGGGTGGCCTTTTGTCAAGGCGAAGATTCCGCAGGAGATCTTGACAGACTTCTGCTTATCTTTTTTCCCCACCTCCATGGTCAAGGGTTGGCAGCGAACACGATTTCAGCGTGTAAGTCTGCTTTGACAAGACCCATTCTATATGCCTTCCAGGTCGACCTAGGTAACGAGATCTTTAATAAAGTCCCGAAAGCCTGTGCTAGGCTCAGACCTTCAGCACCTCCAAAGCCCATTTCATGGTCTTTAGACAAGTTCTTCATTTCGCTTCTCTGTTGAGCAATGAAGAATGTGCGTTAAAGGATTTGACACAAAAAGTTATTTTCCTAATTTGCACTCGCGTCCGGGGCCAGGGTTAGTGAGATTGTAGCCTCTCGAGAGAGGCAGGTCGTGTTCAGTTCCTGGATGGGGAAGAACTGAACCTGTTTCCGGATCCTACGTTTCTCGCCAAGAATGAGTTACCCACCAACAGGTGGGGTCCCTGGAGAATCTGCCCTCTGAAAGAAGATGCATCTCTATGTCCAGTAGAATGCCTAAAGGTCTATCTTCATAGAACTTCAGACTTCAAGGGTGGTCAACTATTCAGGGGAGAAACATCAGGCTCAAATTTATCTCTGAATCAACTCAGAGCGAAAATCACATATTTTATTCGCAGAGCGGATCCTGACAATACACCCGCAGGTCACGATCCGAGGAAAGTTGCCTCATTCTTAAATTTCTTTAATTGCATGGATTTTGAACATCTCCGTTCATACACTGGCTGGAAGTCTTCCAGAGTGTTCTTTCGCCACTATGCGAAGCAAGTAGAGGAACTAAAAGAGATCTGTGGTAGCAGTGGGTCGCGGTGTTAACCCTACTGTTTAACTCTGCGAGGAACAGTGGTCTTAATTGGGACGATTAATTCCAGGGTGAGTGTGTAGTTACATACTGTACTACAAACTAAGTGAGGGCACTGTGTTGCCCATCCAGACTGTTCCATTTCCGAAGGTGAACCTAGCATAAGTGCAGACATGTGTGCCGAGCGTTTCTAACGCTAATGTCATTGATTTGTAATACAGGCTTTTATGACTTTGATACCTCGGTATCTTAAAAGTGGCATCTAATGTTTTTCCTTCAGACAAACAAGCCCTGTTTACTATCATACTTATGCTTAAAGTTTTGGGTTATCCTCTTCTTATATATATATATATATATATATATATATATATATATATATATATATATATATATATATATATATATATATATATATATAATTGTGGTTAACCTGTCTATTTATTGCCTGTCAATAATCTGGTTCTTGAGAACCTTGCGTCTCCTTCACCTGTGTCAATTTACTGGTATAATTGAGCATTCATTCTATGTACCTTATCTGGGATAATTCTAATAGAATTGTTCCTTTATGCAAGCTATGTTGCATTGGTTTTCCTCCTATGCGGATATAAAACCTTTGTCCAATACAAGTATTGTGCGGAAAACTGGTCGATATTTCATATTGACGCAGTGGTCCTTTACAAACTATGCTTTACTTAATATAGGGCGAGACCACTATATTAGCTTGCCTGGTATTCGTACATAGATATATGTACTCTTCGAGACTTTTCCAGAGTCTAGTAGGACTCTTCCCTGTAGGGGGCAGGAAGCTCTAACATAGTTTATAGTTAGTTGAAAAGATGTATAACGGTAACATCTTAGGTCTCTAGGTCTAGTCGACCGGGAAAAAATTACCTCCGGGGAGTACGGCACGTTCTGAGAATCCACAGATACAGTAATGCTCTGGTACACTTCCATCAGGACGACATGGCTTGAGCCCAAAAAACGGATTTTGAGCGAAGCGAAAAATCTATTTTTGGGTGAGATGGCCATGTCGTCCTGATGGACCCGCCCTTGCCTTTCTAAGAAAGGGCTGTAGGACCCCTCCCTACATACAGTATCTGTAGCACCTCGTGTACGCTACAAGGAATACAGATGGCGCCAGGATTGGCACCAGGCACGCATACGAATCGGGGGATAGGGAAGCCTTGGGAGCGGCTCCCCTTTTTCTTTCCCGAATTCGTATCTCGTCAATCTCCCTCCTACAAGACGAAATCTCTGTTCAGGTCGTAGATTGCCATGTGACGTGTCTAGAATACGTCCTCTGATATGTCGCGATATCCCTTTCACGAGGGATACTCGCTCCAGGAGTTAGAATTCTGGTACCTTAAGGTAAATTCTCTGGGAATATCGCCGTAGTTGTAATATACCCTAGGAAGCTACCCTATAGGAACTTCCATCAGGACGACATGGCCATCTCACCCAAAAATAGATTTTTCGCTTCGCTCAAAATCCGTTATATATATATATATATATATACACACATACATATATATATATATATATATATATATATATATATATATATACACACATATATATAAATATACACGCAAACACACTTTTACAGGTATAAAAGCAAAATTCTAAATTAAGAAGGCAATCGCAACAATAATTCTCTCAAAAAACAATTTCTTGAAAAGTATACAAAATAAATCAGTTGTAAAAGCGTTCCATCAATATTTGACAGATAAAGCTAGACTATAAATTCTGAATAAAATACATAAACTTCTTTCCGTTGCTCATTTCCAAAATGAGAAATTTTGAAAGCAGAATTGCTCTTTAAGACCGGAAATCAACATCGATATCAGACAACACACAATTATGATCTATAGTCAATTTATTTTAGTGAGGCAGATTTGCACCGACTTGCAGGGGTGCCCTTTTAACTCGGGGAAAAGTTTCCTAATAGCTGATTGGTCATAAGTATTTTTGTCCGAATACTTCCGACCAATCAGCTATCAGGAAACTTTCCGAGTTAAAAGGGCACCCCTGCGAGTCGGTGCAAATCTGCCTCACTAAAAAAAAATTGACTATGGTATAGGCAAGCCTCTAATGTTCAAGTATACTGTGCATTTAAGATTTTTTCAAATTGAAAGATTCAAAAGAATAAAAAAATTTTTCCACATAATACCTAAATTTGATTCTCTCTCTCTCTCTCTCTCTCTCTCTCTCTCTCTCTCTCTCTCTCTCTCTCTCTCTCTCTCTCTCTCTCTCTCTCTCTCATGACGCTAATTTCATGGATGGTTTCATTGGGTAAATATATCACTATCAAACCCAAAAGCATTTGGCAGTAGAGTATTTGAGTACACTACAAGAAGGAAAATAATCCTTTGTATCCCCTGTTCATAAGAATTTACATGCAAGTGAAAATGTATAATAATGGTAGAACACACGTGTCTTATTAAAAAACAAATGTGCTAATACCAATCGAAATTGTGTATAATATATTCAATTGTATCCATTCTACTATAATGTAAGCTGTATAATGACAGATGTCATCATGAAAATATTAATACAACCACACCTACATACATGCATGAATACATTTTAGAATGAATTTATGAATTTAGGCTATACAGCCCGGTGTTGAGGCCTGTGAGACCATTCAGCGCCCTAGTGCAAGTTAGGGGGGGGGGGGAACCCCGAAGTTCAAAGAGGTTGGAGAGCAAGAGGGAAAAAATGAAGCAGGAAATGAGCAAAAGTATAAAGATAAGCAAGTGCTTGCTTTAGGGCGAAGGCACGCTGCTAAAACTCTAGTAATGCCAACAGTATACCACGTAAAGTAAAATGATTGCAATAACCCCCTTCGGAATTGTATACATTCTGAAAGAGAAAAATCTCACAAACATTCCTCAATGTACAGTCACTCATTTTAGTTGGTGGATGTCCAGGTGTTTGAGATACATTTCCCTTTCACTCCTTTCTGGACGACAGGTGTCTGGGAGCGCGAAACCGGTAAAATATTAAACTACATATTCGCGCTCCCAAACACCTGTCGTCCAGAAAGGGGTCAAATAGAAATCTCTTAAAAACCCGGACATCCACCAACTAATAGATGTGACAGTACCAATTAATTACAAATAAACACCACCCCCTTCCTACCCCCAATACCAAGACTCAATCTATGACCCCTCACCCACCCCTACACCCCCGAGGGGTGGTGGAGGGGGGCTGATGACCCTCGAAATTGCAACACCAAGGGCCCACGTACCTTTGTTTGGGGGTGGGTCCTTTCTCCCCGGGGGCCACTTGGTCCTCCCCATCCCACATGGGCATGGAGATGGAGTAGTGAAGGATAAGGGTCCATATCAGGCCGAGGATCAACTTCAACTTGCAGTCTACGATGTCTGTTGAATCTGAAATATAGAAATCAAAGAATTTGCGTTACTGGATAAAACTTATAACACTTCTGGAAGAATATAGTAAACAATTATGTTGAAGTTAAGTTCACATTAAAACTTTAAGTATAAATAATTCTGAAGTTAAAAATGCATAAAAGCATTAAGACGCATTTTGCAAATATAAAAAAAATGTATGAAAATTAAAAACACACAACATTAAGGGACTCGGTAGGCTATATAAAAAAAAATCTTAATAAATGCCAAATATAATTGAAAACATGCATGCTTGAAATTTATAATTTCGTACGCATAGAATAACAGCCAAAAGAAGAAATTACTCATTAGGAAATGACAGACATCAAGACACCTGAGAGTATCTATGATTAGAAAATTCCCCACGTATGTCCGGGTCAGCAATTAAAATGCTATTTTCAAAGAGTTCCCAGTGCGAAGTGCTTCATTAATGCAGCCAATGCACACATTCGCTGTAAATTATTTAAATGCCATAAAGGGTTTAACCTAATTCTACTCTGGTTCATTCGTTATAAAAATTCGGATTTTGAAAATTTATATTGAAAGGGAGTATCACCAATTATTATTACTATTTTTTTTTTTTTTGAGGGGGGTGCAATAATTTAAAACTCGCCATGTAACTGTTTCCTCTTCAAACTACTCAAATGAATGTCGGCCTAATCAATTTCCCACATTCTTTTTTCTTTTCATAACAGATTTTAATCGTATGTCATTTTCCGTAAGGAGCAATATATAGATAATCAAGATCCATCAAACTTCGATTATTAATCTTAAGCTCTACTACAGGGCTTCCCCTTTCCACCAGTTATTTTTATCAAAATGTTAATTTTAAAACCAAAATAAGAAAAATATACCTTTATATAAAAAAAATTTGGAGTTAAACCGGACTTTACATTACTTTTATTAATACTCAACTTTATAAACTATTCCTTACCAATGCTAGTTAACTAACTGCCACCATAAAAAATGTACATTTATATAAATAAAATTTTGATTAAACAACACTTTAC
>NC_090763.1:19723480-19773480 GCF_036898095.1 Palaemon carinicauda | reverse complement strand
TGCGGCATAGCAAGCCGCGGGAGGAGAGAGTGGTTTTGCAGTGGGAACTGGGGCTGTATGTAAATTTAGTGCGGCCAGGTTGAATCTAGGACCGAAACTCAAAATAACCTCCAGAACTAAAAAAAAAAAAAAACCTCGCAAGAGTTGAATCTCAATGGAATTATGTCGTACAGCAGTAATGGGTAATCTTTTTAGGAAGCCAAAAATGTTTAAGATTAACCTTTTTTGGAAGACATATTCAAGATAAATCCTTTTTTGAAGACATAAATCTTTAATATTAATCCTTTTTTTGGAGATAAATATTTAAGATTATTTCTTTTTTTGAAGACATAAATGTTCAAGATTAATCTTTTTTAGAAGACAAATGTTTAAGATTATTCCTTTTTTGAAGACATAAATGTTCAAGATTAATCTTTTTTAGAAGACAAATGTTTAAGATTATTCCTTTTTTGAAGACATAAATGTTCAAGATTAATCTTTTTTAGAAGACAAATGTTTAAGATTATTCCTTTTTTGAAGACATAATATGTTTAAGATTATCCTTTTTTAAAGACAAAAATGTTTTAAGATTAAAATTTAAATGATCTTTTTAAACCCAAATAAAAACATGAATTTAATATTTTGGAATAAAGCTATCATTGATTGTAGGCATTTTAACAAGCATTTCAAATAGAGACCAAGTGGTACAATTAATTCTAAGTCAAAGTAACATAGCTACTTGATAAACATTATTGCATAGAAAAATACAAACAACGTTACCCCAGATAGCATGACCAACCTAACTGATCCCTTACCAAAAAGGCTTTCAAATCTAAGAAAATACGAGAATCTTGAGCGAATTGTCTTGAGACCTTTACACCCCACAACAGAGCTTCAAACTGACAAGAAGAATCCATTTTTAAAAGCGACAACAAACAAGGGATTTTGGCACCGTGTGGTCTGGCTTCCTCTCGCAATTTCTAAACCAAAACAAAAGAGCTTTTTTTAGTTAGCACCACCAATGAAGGGGGGAATAAACACGACGAGTTTCTTTCACGGCACGACCTTTTGTCGAGAGTACGTACGACTTGTGCACGGCATCAGATGTCCGAATTAATGAAAAGGTCTTACTGCGTGTATATAAAATCTTAACAAGTTTATTTAGAATTAATGATTTTATCGGATGAAATATTTACAAGTTTGAGTAGACTAACGGTCGGCCATTAAATTGCTCAAATTATTCACAGAAGAACAAAATGCCTGTTAATTAAAAAAGACAAACTTTAGAATAAGAGTTAAATATAGCGTATATACACGGATTCAAATACAAAATTATCAGTGATTATCAATCAAAATTTTCAGATAAAACGAAAGAAAAAAATATAAAAAATATGAAAACTAAATACGTTAAAAAAAACTTTAAGAGAAGAGGAACATTTACTTCAAAATGTAATAAAACAGATTCAAAGATGCCTCAATAGATGTAGTCATTGACCAGTCTCTTAAACAGTAAAATCATTACGCATAAAAAAGGGAAATTAAGTAAATTAATCTTATACTTCAAGTTCAGGATGTAATATGAGTAAGTTTTCTAAATGAGGAATTTAACAATAAGATTTCGAATCCACTTGGGTCAAACATCCCAAATAATACAATTAAATCTGCTTGACCCGTGGCACTTTTAACACTCTCTCTCTCTCTCTCTCTCTCTCTCTCTCTCTCTCTCTCTCTCTCTCTCTCTCTCTCTCTCTCGATCACACTTACTCAGAAGATGCGAATACATTTACCCTTCCTATTCTCAAAATTTCATTGCATAGATCTTATTAGAACGGCATTTCACTGCTACTTCACTCAAGTTTTGACGCCCCCCCCCCCAAAAAAAAAAAAAAAATCTAGGCCCTAGGCACTGCTGAGCCAGAGACCAAAATATAAACCGGAATAAAACCCTCTTTGGAAATCCTCATTACCTACCCCACCATGGTTTACTAAAACCAAACCACAAATTTAAGGAAGAAGGACTTAAATCTAGGGCTAGGCACTAGTCACGGCTGAGCTAGACACCTACACTAGTGACGTCACGCGTCAAGCCTCATATTCTAAAATTGGCACGTTTCGTCTACCAGCGTGACTCATGTTGAAGTCTAAGGACTTCGGTAAAGAAAATTATTATATTGCGATACACTGGACCATTACTACATAATCTCTACACGGTACAATGTTAGGATGTTCCCGATTTGAAGTGGAAGTGTGCCCAATGAAAAGTTGAAGCAAATTGATTCTGTACTTTTATCTGATTGTGTTAAGTGGTATGGCGATCTCTATATGGAAATGCTTATGAAATTTTGTTCACGAATATTCTATACATAGGCCTATGATTACAAAAAATTCGATGCCTATAATATACACTTGAGTACACACTGAGCAGACATTCCAATTGTCAAAATATTAGTCTAGTTTACACACACAATTTTATATATATATATATATATATATATATATATACATACATACATACATACATTGTATGTATGTATATATATATATATATATATATATATATATATATATATATATATATACATACATACATACATACATACATACATATACATACATGCATATACACATACAGTATATACATATATATATATATATATATGCATATACACATACAGTATATACATATATATATATATATATATATATATATATATACACACGTGTTTTGTGTATATATACACCATATATACTTTATCCCTAAAGAGGCAAGTAAAACGTTTACCATACTATATCACCAATTATATACAGTAGTACAGTGTTACTTGTATATCAAAATAAATATTTCTAATAATAACTGATGATAAATACCACCTTACGGAGAGATGGCTCTGAAAAAAAGGACCTATAGAATTCTAATGTTTCATGAACCTCTTGGTATACTCTTACCCTGTCTGTCCCATTTATGGGTATCAAGAGGCCTTTCGTACTTCTGTCTTCCTCGCAACTCCGCAGATTCTGGTATTTAACAACTTCTTCTTTTCCATACTTTCACCCAACCTCCATTTCCCTTCTTTTAACCTGACACAAACATTTAAATTCAACCTATTAATAGCCCTTCTTTTCTTCTGTTTTTTTTTTTTCTATATTTCAACCCTCTAATCAAGAGAGATTAGTTCACCAAACTTTCAACTGGGCTCCACAAGACACTAGAAGAGTTGGAAGACCCAGGACTACATGTCTGAGGACTACGCAGCATGAAGTAGACGACGAATGGAGAAGTATTGATTTAAAAGCTCAAGATAGAGACGACTGGCAAAATCTAACAGAGGCCCATTGCATCAATAGGCGTAGATGATGATGAATCAAGAAAAAATTAATTTTAATATTTACAATAATTACCGTTTTAAACTGGTCATGGCAAAATAATAATTTCGTAACTTATTTATATTAATACAGTTCAACTGGATGTATAGGGTGTACAGGGTTGTGGTGGCCTGGTGGTAGCGTACATGTCTGGTGACCACCAGACTAGGGTTCGAGTCCCACTCAAACTCTATAGTCCTTTGGTCACTGCAACCTCTTCCTCCTCTTCGTGAGGAAAAGATTGGGGGTTTGGGGGAGCCTATAGGTCTATCTGCCGAGTCATCAGCAGCCATTGCTTGGCCCTCCTTAGTCCTAGCTTGGGTGGAGAGGGGGCTTGGGCGCAGATCATATGTAATATGACCAGTCCGGGCATATTCCTGCTTGATAGGTCAATGTCACTGTTCCTTCCCTCTGCCATTCATGAGCGGCCTTTAAAACCTTTAAATGGGGACCTATTGGCCATGTGTCAAGTTGCCAGAATTTTTTCGCTGAAGTATTGTTACCATATGACCCCAAAGTTAAACAGTGCCACGAACTGAACGTAACCCGGTATACAAAATGCAATGTTACAAAACTAACAAAAAAAAACTTAAAATTAATATTTTTGACCTTGTAGAGGGGGCACAAGTTGAATGGTTGTTTGTAGATTTCGAATTAATTATTATTATTATTATTATTATTATCATTATTATTATTATTATTATTATTATTATTATTATTATTATTATTATTATTATTCTTAGCTAAGCAACAACCCTAGTTGGAAAAGCAAGATGCTATTATACCCAAAGGGTTCCAACAAGGAAAAAATAGCCCAGTGAGGAAAAGAAATAAAGGAAGTCAACTAAACGAGAAGTAACGAACGAATTAGAAAATAATATTTGAATCATAACATTAAGATAGATCTTTCATATATTAACTGTACAAATTCAAGAAAACAACAGGAGAAGAAATAAGAACAGGGTGCCTGAGTGTACCCTCAAGCAAAAAACTCTAACCCAAGACAGTGAAAGACCATGGTACAGAGGCTACGGCACTACCCAAGATTAGAAAACAATGGTTTGATTTTGAAGTGTCCTTCTCCTAGAAGAGCTGCTTGCCATAGCTAGTCTCTCTTCTACCCTTGCCAAGAGGAAAGTAGCTACTGAACAAGCACAGTGGCAGAAGTTGACCCCCTTGAGCGGAGAAGAACTGTTTGGTTAATTCAGTGGCATCTAGTGTATGATGACAGGAAAATATGGAAAGTATAGGCCACAGATTACAGTGTATGTATAGGCAAAGGAAAAATAAGACTTAACCACAGAAAGAGATACAATGTAATACTGGCTCGCCATGTCAAAGGACTCAATAATGCTCTAGCATTAGTATCTCAACGGGTGGCTGGTGCCCTGGCCAATTTACTAATTATTCCGAATTAATATAATTAAATCAAATCTTTCCTAGGATGAAGCAGTGAGCAGACGGACCTCATTTGGCATAGAGATACGCAGCTCTATTTTAAAAATACAAACCAATGTGACCTCATACACCAAGCATTTCAAATTTAAGACCATTAAGCAGACATTATATCGCTTGCAACAGGACAAAAAAATTAACAGCTATGACATCATCAACCCTAATTACTTCATTTAGGTACATTGTTAACATGGCACATCCGGTCTCTCATATTCGCGATTTTTAAGACAGTTTGCGCTTGCTCAGGACCCACTTAGAGAGAGAGAGAGAGAGAGAGAGAGAGAGAGAGAGAGAGAGAGAGAGAGAGAGAGAGAGAGAGAGAGAGAGAGAGAGAGAGAGTGTCTTGCTGAAAAAAAATATAAAAAGGCAGTGACTAAAATAATTTCAATATTGTATCTTAACTGCGGCTATTATTCTCTCTTATCGTGTTTAACATGTTTAAGACAGATCTGATTATACATACATACATATACATTATATATATATATATATATATATATATATATATATATATATATATATATATATATATATAGTTAGATAGATATATATATAGATATATATTTATATATAGATATATATATATATATATATATATATATATATATATATATATATATAGATATATATACAGTATATAGATTATATATATATATATATATATATATATATATATATATATACTGTATATATCTATCTATCTATCTATATATATATATATATATATATATATATATATATATATACATCTGTAGGAAATGCCATGTTAATGACACTAATCTGTTCTTAGAATATGATCTCCCAAAATAAAAGGTGTATGTACCACTACCTACACTCATCCCCTCCCCTCCCCCCACAATACAACAGCGACCCTATATGCTTCTCAATAACCGCCCTTCCCCCCACCATCATCACATTTCCCTTATTATACGTAACTGCTATTTATAACTGCACGAACGAAGTTTCTTCCCGAAATAAGAGACGTGCATTATTCGTGTAGCTGTAGTGAAGAAAATAAAAATCAAAGTATTTCGGATTTGCTTCATAGGTTCAGGAAGGAATCTAAGTCATTATTTTAACAACAACAACAACAACAATAATAATAATAATAATAATAATAATAATAATAATAATAAACTATTACTATTACTTTTACTTCAAGAATAAAAAGCATTGCCCTATTATCTCTTGCATTATATATACCTGTTATGCATAACATATAACTACTACATAAATATTGATATAAATAAAACAAATACTATGTGATACTTAAATTCCCGTATCATTACTGTCACTTAAAAGTTATCCATACTCTATAATCAAATTTCTTCAATGGACGTAGGAGGATATGATTATGATAATGATGATGACGTAATATTGTCACGTTTCAAATACGCGATGCGTGCTAACCCGATGTATGAGTAATAAGAACAAAAAACAAAAAGTAATGATATTTAAGAGCGGTGTAATGAGGAACACCGTGTACCCTAAAAATTCGGCAGCGGACATCTGGCAGAGCATAAACTTCATGAGCATGATGGCGGGAGACGGCCGTAGTAGATCTAGTTGGGGATTTCTAAGAGAAATGAATTTAATATTCATACAGGGCTTATTTCAAGAGATTTCAAAGAATAATAAAATAAATTCTGCAATTTAATATTGTTGCTAAATTTTCAAATGTTCCTTTTAATGTACAGCATGTAATTGTGCAAAAGTAAAATCCCTTTAATAATAATAACATAGGGATGGCAAGATTTAAGTTTTCATAAGCCAAACTTCAAAATAGTTGGATATATTTATACCATCATAGAACAACGCTAGTGAAATATAGGAATTAAAAATAAATCTTGAATGGCAGAGAAAGACGAGCTCCACTGTGTAGTTAGTGAAATCAAAGGGTCATCATTTGGCTTACCTCCTATAATATATATACTGTATAAAATTATATATATATATATATATATATATATATATATATATATAAAATATATATATATATATATATATATATATATATATATAAAATATAATATATATATATATATATATATATATATAAAATATAATATATATATATATATATATATATATATATATATTTATCTATATATATACATATATATATACGTTTATATACACATACATATATACATATACAAATATATGAATCTCGTCTTATTCATCACATGTATAAACAATGCAAAGAAAACCTGATTTTGGTAATTCAAGAAGTATAAGAGGAGAAATATAAAAGGATGATTTCTCGGAGGAGGTGGAGGAAAGAGAGGGGGAGGCAAGAGAGGACGAGGAAAGAGAAGGAGAGGTAGGCAAAGAAGAGAGAGAGAGAAAACGAAGGGTGGGGGGGGGGGAGTATGCAAGAGAGGGACGACTTGTGCCAAACTCTTAACACGAATTCAGAAAAGTTTTGCATTTGATGTCTTCGTCTCTGAGCAAAATTAGTGTCCGTAGCTCGTATAATGACATTCGTCGAGATAAAAAAAATAACTGTAAATACAAATATCAAGGATTTTCAATAGGTTTAGGGCATCTTACAAAATATAATTAAAGTAAAACAACATATAAACAACAGTAATAACCATCTCAATTTGATAAGTTGAACGGTAAAAATTTCCTGTGAATAAATAGATTTTTTTTCTGAGTAAAAGAAGTTACTTCTAAGAACTGTACATGACTAAATCAGATCCATCTGCTTATCGGCTGATGGCAAAGATAGTAAAAGAAATTCATCTTATTTATCTTCCTCTTTTCGTTTTAAAGTTTTCATAGTTTATATATGAAAGATCTATTGTAAGGTTGTTACTGTTCTTAAAATATTTTATTTTGATTGTTCATTACTTCTCTTGTAGTTTATTTCCTTGTAACCTTTCTTCACTGGACTATTTTTCCTTGTTGAAGCCCCTGGGCTTATAGCATCCTGTTTTTCCATCTATGGTTATAGCTTAGCTATTAATAATAATAATAATAATAATAATAACAATATTAATAATAACAATAATATTAATAAGCTTAGTAAATAATAATAAATATAATAAATAAAAATAACAATAATATTAATAAGCTTAGAAAATAATAATAATAACAACAATAATAATAAATAATAATAATAAATAATAATAATAATAATAACAATAATAACAATAATAATAATAAGCTTAGCAAATAATAATAAATAATAATAATAACAATTATAAAAATAATAATAATAATAATAATAAATAATAATAATAGTAATAAAGTTTACTTTGCATCTGGGCAATGAGCAAAAACCCTAATTAGGTATTCGCTGAAAAGAAGAATTTCTGTTTCCCGGTTCCTGAAGAAAAAAAAAACTTCAAACATCTGAGCAGGTGTTTAAGAGACGGTCACCTGTACAAGCTTTCTTTGAAGAAAGTCTTGAAGGTTTCAGTCATTACCTCTGTACTTAATACAACTATTCCACTTGGTTAAATATAATATCTGGAGTCGAGTTAAAAGATTTTGGTTACATAGTAAAAGAAAACAAAAATATTAAAATTTTAAAAAAATTGAAAGATGGGTAGTTTTGCTACTATCTTCCATAAATTTCGTTAACTTCACAAATTAACTATTACTAGATAAGATGAAATTAAATACATCTGGAATTAGGTTAAAATATTTTAGTTAAATAATAAAAAGGAACCATTAAAATGTCTAAACATTAAAAGAAAACAGATTGTTTTGTCTACTTAGATAAATTTCGTTAACTTCAAATACTAACCATTAATATTTATACATATCACTTAACGCGTATGGGGGAGGTCATACGTCATGACATCAAAGTAAATACTGTAGATAAATAACTAGAGGGGATTGGAGGAGTTCAAACATTCTAAGTGCATCCATATAGGTATGAATTAAAGTGCTGCATTCCTAACAAAATATATCAGCTGTGACAACAAATATAGTTTACACTCTTAATTCATTATTTTTTACAGATGTGCATATCTCTCTCTCTCTCTCTCTCTCTCTCTCTCTCTCTCTCTCTCTCTCTCTCTCTCTCTTTCTCTCTCTCTCTCTCTCTCTCTCTCTTTCTCTCTCTCTTTCTCTCTCTCTCTCTCTCTCTCTCTCTCTCTCTCTCTCTCTCTCTCTCTCTCTCTCTCTCTCTCTCTCCCCCGCGTCTCAGGCCAAGTGTTACGGCAAAGAAATTAATAGACGAGACTAATTTTTATCTTAATTTGGTATAACCAGATTTCTACCAAACTTTGCCATATCCCACATTGCAAAATGGATTCACACATACATATAAATACACACATACATTGTATATACATATATACAATAGATATAAAAGTAATAAAAAATATGAATATATATATATATATATATATATATATATATATATATATATATATATAATGTTCACTTTATATAAAATCTCTCTTATTATTTACGTTGAATAACAAAAAAAGTTAGAATAACAAGCGAATCTAGTAATGGAACAGTACGAGAGAGAGAGAGAGAGAGAGAGAGAGAGAGAGAGAGAGAGAGAGAGAGAGAGAGAGAGAGAGAGAGAAAGCATCACATGTCTGTGCCAAGCATATAAATCTTAAGAGTACTTTCCAAATGCCTCGAATAAAGGACCCATCCTCTAGCGCACCCACGATGACTCATCTGTTTTAAAACATGACACTCGAGTGTTCTTAAAACAAATAAAACTTATAAACGACTCGCTATCAGTTTTCATACGTTTTAAAATGATCTTATATAAATATTAAAAAGTATTCATTTAAAATATAACCATATTTATACTGGTGGGTTCCGCCTGACATGCAGAGATAAGTGTAGAAATTTTCTAAGTTAAACAGTTTTTAAGTGTAGAAATATTCCAGCCGACATTCAGTGGTGTTCGTAAAACCATATCTTTCGACCTTTTTGTTTCAGATTGATGTATTTGCATTTATAAATTTATCGGATTTTCTTTTAGTTTGATTTGCACTTATCTTTTTTTTTGTCATTGAATTAGTTGTCATTTTCCTGGGAAATATTTTACCCGTTTATTTAAATACAATGTTAAGAGAAAATTATTTTATACCACATACATATACAGTTGAACTGTTGCAATTTTACAAGAACAAATATGTAAAGAGTCAAGAAACCAAATCTAATTAAAGAAACCAATTAAAATTATAGAAACTAAATGCAATGAAACAAACCAAATATAATTAAAGAAAGCAAATGCAATGAAACAAACCAAATATAATTTAAAAAACAAAACAAATGCAATGAAACAAACCAAATATAATCAAAGAAACCATTATGCAATGAAACAAATCAAATATAAAGCCGCTTGAAAATCAAATCAAACATGTCATCCTCCTTTGCATTTACCTCTCACACCAAAACGCGCCTCAAGATATCACACTTGAGACGTTTGAAGGAAAAGTCATAAATAAAAGAAATTTTGACATTCAAGCCATGACATACGCTTCAAGGGCGTACAATCTCTACCCCAAAATGTATCAATATATTAGTGTTATAAATGTGACCTACGAGAGAAGTTGAGAGAAAGAGATAATTGCCCTCTTTAGATATCAGATCAAGTGTTAGCTAGTCGCAATTATACGTCGAAGCGTTTTTGCATCGGCTGACAGGCATTCATCTGCAAAGGACTGGCAAACTGTATAGATATACAGTATGTCAGTCTCTGCAATAAAGGCAGCAGTTGCTTTCTAAAATGTATTAATATATCATAATTATTTGGTAGTTTTGGATTCTATAAACTATCCATGATCAATTAGAAAAGGCTTCTTAGATAAGGAACAAGCATTATTATTATTATTATTATTATTATTATTATTATTACTAGACAAGCTACAACCCTTGTTTGAAAAGCAGGATGTTGTAAGCCCAAGACCTCCAATAGGGAAAAATAGCCCAGTAAGGAAATGAAATTAGGAAATAAAACTACAAGAGAAGTACAGTAATGTCACAACAAGACTTAAAATTGAGGTTTGGATTCTATAGATTCACTGTATACACAAGAAAACTTTCAAGGAAAGAAAACAGACTGTTTATCAAGATCTTAAAAGAAAAAAAAGACAGATTCCGTAAAACATCAATGAACACTTCCAATGAAAAAGTTTCAACTTTGCTCTCTTGAAACTAGGTGTTCTTGATTATTATTATTATTATTATTATTATTATTATTATAATTATTATTATTATTACTGACCAAGCTAGAACCCTAGTTGGAAAAGCAAGATGCTATAAGTAAGGCAAGTATAACTATATGAATCTTACTTATTGACTTTAAAAATTATTCAAACAAGCATTCCAGGTGCTAAAAAAATATTTACATTAAAAATACCAATAAAATAAAGTTTAAATTACAAAAAAAGATTACTGTAAAAAATCTATTTGCATTTGACCTGTTTTGGATCGAGTTAATAAATCTATTGATTATATCAAGGCGTTAGGGCAGGAGAGGCTTTTCAGTGCTTGGTAGTAGTAGTAGTAGTAGTAGTAGTAGTAGTAGTAGTAGTAGTAGTAGTAGTAGAAGAAGAAGAAAGAAAATCCACAAAAACCTTTTCCTTAAATAGTATCAAGTAAAATTGCAATAAATGCAGTTTTATGATGAATTCTGCTCGAAAAACGAGGCGCTCAGTAAACTAATCTCCATAAATCTTTATAAAAACGACGGCTGCATCACAAAAGGCAGCAGGATGATTGATGGAAGCTTAAAGACTGTTGTAGACACTATAGTCCAGCTACAAACGATTGTAATTTGCTCATGATTAGCGGCGGTGCCACGTTTCGGATCACACGTTCAGTCTTTAATCCTATAATATTTGAATACAGATGAAGATATGGCATCACCGCTCTAGTGCCATATCTACCATATAACATATCTTATAAATAACAATAAATTTAACTCTGTATCTGGACTGTAGCAGAACAATCCGCACTTCAGAAGACACAGTCACTTAACAATAGTTACACCACTTTAACACCAATCGACCCTATTTTCGACTGGACCATTTTGCATGTACTCAAAACCTAAAAAGCAGACGAACGTTAACAAACAGGCGTAATAAAGTGATATGAATCGAGTTATAACACGACCATACTGGTGGAAATCTGGCGACTTAAGACTAAATAAACAGCCGTAGGGTGGAGGGACTTTCTCCGTTTAAAATTCTTAGGGCGTCTTTTAATTTATTGTACTAAAAACCTACAAAGCACCCGAACGTTAAGAAACAGGTGTAATAAAGTGACAAATCGAATTATAACACAACCCTACAAGAGGAAATCTGACTACATAAGATAACATAAACAGCCGTAGGGGGATGGCCTCTCTCCGTTGTCTTTTAAGACGTACCTGAATGCTTGTCAACTGTGGTTGGGAAGAAAAACTGGATAGATCTACCAACCCAATACACAGACTTCCTGAGAATCGCCTAGTTAGGACATTCAGGAGACGCAATAGGACCCTTTACCCCACTTTCCATTGAAAAGGACGGTAACATCAGTGAGCACGTATGTGTATGGATGCATTAGAAGTGAATGCTGGAAGGCGCAGTATGTGTACGATTATTAAATGGGATGCTGATGAGCCTTTTGTACATGAGAACAAACTACAAACTTGAACATGTAAGCATTCAATTTCGTACCCGTATAGAAAGTTAACAGTAAATTGTCAGACAAAAAAGATTCCATCCTACACATTCTCATCTCTGTTGTTGAGAGAGAGAGAGATAGAGAGAGAGAGAGATAGAGAGAGAGAGAGAGAGAGAGAGAGAGAGAGAGAGAGAGAGAGAGAGTTCAGCTCAACCAGAACTAAGTAAACAACATTCCCATGAAACCTTAAGTCATAGAGCCGCAAAGTGAGACAATTATCCTCCATGGAAAATAAAAAAAAAAGAAAAAAAAAAGCGAATGACTTATACAAGGTTTTAAGCAGTATAATTATTTATACTAATATTATTACTGCGTTGTCGTTTAAAGTGGATGCTAAGCACATAAGGAAATGTCATGCATTCTTAAACCTAGCAGTCTGCATGAAATGCGACTGTAATGGCATGGAAAAAAAAAAACTTAATAGGATGCCAGTGTGAGCGACAGTAAAAGTGACTGTTACAAAGAAAGGGGTAGAATCTAATAGGGGAAAGGTAGCTGATTAGGTGTTCTTGTGTAGATGAAGCGGGTTCCTAATCGAGAGAAAAAGATTGGGACGCCCGTGGAGGGGGGGAAGGAGAGGAGGAATGAGCATAGCAGGTCCAAGGTCACGGGAGAGCAAAAGGTACCACCACTACCACTTTCACCTGGAGGTGATTCAACCTGACCGAGTGACATGGCTGCGCACGCGCACATGTGTACACCTAAACCCCACCCACATCAGGATGTACCGCCATGTGTTAAAGGTATAACGAGAACGATTTCTCTACAGCAACTAAGAGACTTAAAAGTTAACCCTCTAAAATACAAGTTCATCTGTTTAATCGAACAAACACTTTTACTATGTCAGGATGGCATCAGTTTTCTAAAATGGATATTCTCCAACATATGGCTGTGACTCACTCTTCTGGGTCAGGTCAGGTCAGGGGGTGGTCGGGTGAAGGGGGAGAGGTGGTCGAGTGTTCCCCTTTTGATGGTGGGTTGCATAAGAGATGAAGGAATTTAGAAGGGAGGAAACAAAACAGGTGTAAGGAAAACGATGGAGGAAAAACTAATGAATAAAGATTTTGATTCGTGATGGAATAATCAATGATGAATTAGGTGAAAGGAAACCATTGCGATATTAATGGGAGAGAGAGAGAGAGAGAGAGAGAGAGAGAGAGAGAGAGAGAGAGAGAGAGAGAGAGAGAGAGAGGGGGGGGGGCTTGTACCTATAGATTAGTTCCATCTCTCCAAGGATGAGAAATAACCCTGTGATAATGATTTTAATATATTAAAACAATGCAAGATCACATAAGATTGAGAGAGAGAGAGAGAGAGAGAGAGAGAGAGAGAGAGAGAGAGAGAGAGAGAGAGAGAGATATTTGAAAACAAATACTAAAGATACGAAATTGTCACAGAAATTAATTAAAAGAATCTTTGTGTAAAAGTACGGTGTTGCAAGATCTTAAATTTTTCTTGTCAAAATACCAACAGAAGATTCAATATAAAAAAAAAAAATTGTCTTATAAATAATAGTGCGTGGAGTAAGCAATCATGGAAACACACGCCTTTCTTAAAAGGAAATGCCTTCAGCAGAAATTGTAATAAGAAAAATAAAATAAAAAAAAAAACCAGTTGCATCTGCCACATTGCATCATTTGGCAATTTCCTAAACTACACTTTGGCAGTAGACAACAGCTATTATTATCAGCCTCAAACCGCATGCCTATTAAAAAATGGGTTACAGTGATAAGCGGTCTCATTTTGAAAGGCAAAATATATGTTGTGGAAATTTTTTTCTCATTTAATAATTATTTTCAAGATCATTAATAAGTAGTAAGAAATACAAGAGAATCTATTTTACAACAAATTATAAACAGTCTTGAGAATTATAGTATAGATATGTCCCAATGAATGGACAAACCTATGAAAAATTTATATATATATATATATATATATATATATATATATATATATATATATATATTATATAATACATATAAATATATATAAAACACATATAAATACATATATAAAATACATATAAACATACATATATACATAAATATACATACATACATAAATATACATATATACATACAAACATACATATATGTATACTGTATATTGACAGACTAAATTGCAAGGCAAAACGGACGAAAATCTTATCAAATTTATCTTGAAATATACCTCATAACACGGAACCACATATAAAAGGCTAATAACAAGAAAAAGAAAAAAAAAGCCACCAATTACTAAAACAATTCATAAATAACTTCATCTTGGCTTCGACACATTACGAGAAATATTCCATCGAAAGTACGAACTGCAATATTCCCAATACGGCAAAACATTTCGACCAACAAATCCGTCCCTCCTGTCAAAAACACTAATGGCTGTAATTCATAAGGCAATGAATCATAAGGTATGAAAATTGGCATCCATAAACAAATCTCTCTCTGTTGCTCTTTACGCAAATGGGCCGTGATCATGCCAGCGAATGGGGAGCCCCATTGCACGCCCAATTTTCGCCATCTGTGTCCTACTTCGTCGTCATAAAGTTTATGGAGGACTTTCATTTCAAGTCGATCCTCGGCTTCGAGGTCGCGAGATAAGAAGCCGTTTCGATATCGGCCATGAAAAAAACCTAATAAAACACAAAGCTGCTTGGGTAAATATTGAGAAAATGCTCCACTCTCACTTTCAGATCATCAAAACTTTTATGTACAGGTCATTTAAACATTCTGTATATAGAATCTGTCTGTCGGCTTGCCTACTTGCCTGACTTCTTTGTGTCAGTCACTGCATCCAATAATTGTCCAGGATTTAAAACTACTGTAACATGCTACCTGCATTGTGGAAAATTTAGACTTTATCCTTGTGGTAATGCACTTATAACCATTTTGAGGAGAAGATACAGTTGATACCATATGTAGTAACCAGCGGAGACCATTGAAGGTTTAAAAGTTTAAAGGTCACTCATGAATGGCAGAGGCAAGGGACAGTGACATTGCCCTAGCAATCAGGACAATGCCCTAGAGACTGACCATATATCATATGATCAGCGCCCAAGCCTCCTTTCCACCCAAGCTAGGACCAGGGAGGGCCAGGCAGTGGCTACTGATGACTCGGCAGATAGATCTATAGCCTCCCCCAAACACCCCAACCTTAGCTCACAAGGATGGTAAGGTTGCAGACACTAATGGCACTAACGAGTCTGAGCGGGACTCGAACCCCCGACTGGCAAACACCAGGCCGAGACGTTACCAATCAGGCCACAGCAACCCAGTATTTACAAATTCTTTTAATTCCAGTAACAAATCATACTAAGAGTTCTACAGTATATCATAATAATCATGTCAAAATCGCAAAGGCTACGAAAAAAATGCTATTTTTTTTCATACATTAAAGAAAAAAAAAAAATAAATATATATATATATATATATATATATATATATATATATATATATATATATATATATATATATATATATAAAATGCTTTGTAAATATGCATTTTCATTGAATTCATGCAACGCCTTCCACCAGGCTTCAAAAAAATTTAAACATTTTACAAGTTAACACTTGACAACAGATAAAACAATGATTGTATGACTCCTGAAGAAATTCAAAATTTCATATATTGTACAGTAGCCCTAAATTTATTTGGTTTGTCAAACTCCTTAGAAAAAGACAATGCAACTTATTAATAAGAAAAAATACGCGTTTAAAATGCCAACGGAAACTTTAAAACAAACTCATAATAGAAGTGTTACAGGCGTTATCTACAATGCTTGTTGCAATAAATACATGTATATATATATATATATATATATATATATATATATATATATATATATATATATATATATATATATATGCGTCTGGCACTTCCAAAATTATGTTGCGTGCAATTCTTCTTAAAATCGATGGTAACTTGTGAGCATAATAATGATATTTGGAACATTTTTCAGTGAAAAAAAAAACAAGTTGCATTGAGAACTTCAAAATTGAGCCACTCTGAGAAAAAAAAGCCAGATAAGTCCTTTTATGTAATAGTTTTAGTAACATCATGATGTGCCCCACACACAGCGATGTCATTATACTTAAAAGATATATTATGAGATGCGTGTGTGTATGAGTGCGTGCATTCCTTCTAAGAAAATAAAAGAGTATGCCTTATGGAAAATATTCAAGAACATGAAATCCTAAAAACAACAATGACTAAGTTTTGTACATTGAAATTAAATCCATAAAGCTACCATATGTGTACTAAATTTAGCCATGTGACTTTATAATGTAAAAAGAGAAAGGTTTCAGACAATAACCAAAATATCATGAAAACTTCCAAGAACTTGATCTAGATCAGACGTGTTTCAAAAGGAAACTATGATGCAAGCTGAAGCAATGTGAAATGAAGTAGGAGTTTTTCAGATAACCATGCAGTGATATTTTCACTACCTTTATCGTTCACTTTGCTCAATTTATAATGTATTATATATTAGGCACCGTATATGCACTTAGGACTGATATATACTTCAAGTGCAAATTTTCCCACTGCACGAACTGTGTACAGGTTTCCAAAGGCCCCTATGAAATTACAGAAAACTTTCCAATTAGCTAATAGTACAGACTAATTTATGAATTCAGGTATCCTTTACGGGAAGCAAAGGAGACGCGTGACAGCTCTTCATCGTAGCCTGCAATGCTGTGTTTATCAACAACAACAAAAAAACTGTTGGCAATTTCAACTGAAAAAAGGTCGATGAGCTTATAAACATGTGATCAAAAGCATTTTTATTAATTTCATGAAATGTTGTATAAAAAAAAAATAGCCAGTTTCTTAACAGCCCTTGGTAAAATGAATAAACATGATACTGATCATGTATTTACATGCATTGTGATGTCATTTCCCTGGCAGCAGTGATAGTTTCTCTTTTGCTAAACACAGCATTACATGCTAGATTGACTTCTATAATTCCGCTACATCTCTCAAGAAGGTAAGATGTATGACAGCTGTACATTGTAGCAGATATGCTGTGTTTAGCAAAAGAGAAACTTGGCATATAGAGGAGCCGTTGCAAAGGCTATGCCTCACCCTGAACCTGTCCTCTCAAATAAAAAGGGGCAAGCTGCCTGTCCTTTCGGAAAAAAGGGGCAAGCTGCCTGTCCTTTCGGAAAAAAGGGGCACGCTGCCTGTCCTCGGAAAAATAAGGGGTACGCTGCCCGTCCTCTCGGAAATAAAAAGGGCACGCTGCCCGTCCTCTCGGAAATAAAAAGGGCACGCTGCCCGTCCTCTCGGAAATAAAAAGGGCACGCTGCCCGTCCTCTCGGAAATAAAAAGGGCACGCTGCCCGTCCTCTCGGAAATAAAAAGGGCACGCTGCCCGTCCTCTCGGAAATTAAAAGGGCACGCTGCCCGTCCTCTCGGAAATAAAAAGGGCACGCTGCCCGTCCTCTCGGAAATAAAAAGGGCACGCTGCCCGTCCTCTCGGAAAAAAGGGTCAAGCTGCCCGTCCTCTCTGATAAAACGGGGGCATGCTGCCCGTCCTCTCGGAAAAAAGGGGCAAGCTGCCCGTCCTCTCGGAAAAAAAGGGGCAAGCTGCCCGTCCTCTCGGTAAAAGGGGGGTAAGCTTCCTGTCTTCTCAGAAAAAAAGGGGCAAGCTTCCTGTCCTCTCGGATAAAAGGGGCAAGCTTCCTGTCCTCTCGGATAAAAGGGGCAAGCTTCCTGTCCTCTCGGAAAGAAGGGGCAAGCTTCCTGTCCTCTCGGAAAGAAGGGGCAAGCTTCCTGTCCTCTCGGAAAGAAGAGGCAAGCTTCCTGTCCTCTCGGAAAGAAGGGGCAAGCTTCCTGTCCTCTCGGAAAAAAAGGGCAAGCTTCCTGTCCTCTCGGAAAAAAAGGGCAAGCTTCCTGTCCTCTCGGAAAAAAAGGGCAAGCTTCCTGTCCTCTCGGAAAAAAGGGGCAAGCTTCCTGTCCTCTCGGAAAAAAAGGGGCAAGCCTCCTGTCCTCTCGGAAAAAAAGGGGCAAGCCTCCTGTCCTCTCGGGAAAAAAGGGGCAAGCTTCCTGTCCTCTCGGAAAAAAGGGGCAAGCTTCCTGTCCTCTCGGAAAAAAGGGGCAAGCTTCCTGTCCTCTCGGAAAAAAGGGGCAAGCTTCCTGTCCTCTCGGAAAAAAGGGGCAAGCTTCCTGTCCTCTCGGAAAAAAGGGGCAAGCTTCCTGTCCTCTCGGAAAAAAGGGGCAAGCTTCCTGTCCTCTCGGAAAAAAGGGGCAAGCTTCCTGTCCTCTCGGAAAAAAGGGGCAAGCTTCCTGTCCTCTCGGAAAAAAGGGGCAAGCTTCCTGTCCTCTCGGAAAAAAGGGGCAAGCTTCCTGTCCTCTCGGAAAAAAGGGGCAAGCTTCCTGTCCTCTCGGAAAAAAGGGGCAAGCTTCCTGTCCTCTCGGAAAAAAGGGGCAAGCTGCCTGTCCTCTCGGAAAAAAAGGGGCAAGCTGCCTGTCCTCTCGGAAAAAAAGGGGCAAGCTGCCTGTCCTCTCGGAAAAAAAGGGGCAAGCTGCCTGTCCTCTCGGAAAAAAGGGGCAAGCTGCCTGTCCTCTCATAAAGAAAGGGGAAAACTGCCTGTCCTCTCGGAAAAAAAGGGGCAAGCTGCCTGTCCTCTCTGAATAAAAGGGGCAAGCTGCCTGTCTACTCTGAAAAAAAGGGGCAAGGTGCCAGTCCTCTCGGAAAAAAGGGGCAAGTTGCCTGTCTTCTGGGAAAAAAAAGGGGCAAGCTGCCTGTCCTCCCGGTAAAATAGGGGCAAGCTGCCTGTCCTCTCAGAAAAAAAGGGGCATGCTGCCGGTCCTCTCGGAAAAAAAGGGGCAAGCTGCCTGTCCTCTCGGTAAAATGGGGGCAAGCTGCCTGTCCTCTCAGAAAAAAAGGGGCATGCTGCCGGTCCTCTCGGAAAGAGGGGCAAGCTTCCTGTCCTCTCGGAAAAAAAGGGCAAGCTTCCTGTCCTCTCGGAAAAAAAGGGCAAGCTTCCTGTCCTCTCGGAAAAAAGGGGCAAGCTTCCTGTCCTCTCGGAAAAAAAGGGGCAAGCCTCCTGTCCTCTCGGAAAAAAAGGGGCAAGCCTCCTGTCCTCTCGGGAAAAAAGGGGCAAGCTTCCTGTCCTCTCGGAAAAAAGGGGCAAGCTTCCTGTCCTCTCGGAAAAAAGGGGCAAGCTTCCTGTCCTCTCGGAAAAAAGGGGCAAGCTTCCTGTCCTCTCGGAAAAAAGGGGCAAGCTTCCTGTCCTCTCGGAAAAAAGGGGCAAGCTTCCTGTCCTCTCGGAAAAAAGGGGCAAGCTTCCTGTCCTCTCGGAAAAAAGGGGCAAGCTTCCTGTCCTCTCGGAAAAAAGGGGCAAGCTTCCTGTCCTCTCGGAAAAAAGGGGCAAGCTTCCTGTCCTCTCGGAAAAAAGGGGCAAGCTTCCTGTCCTCTCGGAAAAAAGGGGCAAGCTTCCTGTCCTCTCGGAAAAAAGGGGCAAGCTTCCTGTCCTCTCGGAAAAAAGGGGCAAGCTTCCTGTCCTCTCGGAAAAAAGGGGCAAGCTTCCTGTCCTCTCGGAAAAAAGGGGCAAGCTTCCTGTCCTCTCGGAAAAAAGGGGCAAGCTGCCTGTCCTCTCGGAAAAAAGGGGCAAGCTGCCTGTCCTCTCGGAAAAAAGGGGCAAGCTGCCTGTCCTCTCGGAAAAAAGGGGCAAGCTGCCTGTCCTCTCGGAAAAAAGGGGCAAGCTGCCTGTCCTCTCATAAAGAAAGGGGAAAACTGCCTGTCCTCTCGGAAAAAAAGGGGCAAGCTGCCTGTCCTCTCTGAATAAAAGGGGCAAGCTGCCTGTCCACTCTGAAAAAAAGGGGCAAGGTGCCAGTCCTCTCGGAAAAAAGGGGCAAGTTGCCTGTCTTCTGGAAAAAAAAGGGGCAAGCTGCCTGTCCTCCCGGTAAAATAGGGGCAAGCTGCCTGTCCTCTCAGAAAAAAAGGGGCATGCTGCCGGTCCTCTCGGAAAAAAAGGGGCAAGCTGCCTGTCCTCTCGGTAAAATGGGGGCAAGCTGCCTGTCCTCTCAGAAAAAAAGGGGCATGCTGCCGGTCCTCTCGGAAAGAGGGGCATGCTGCCGGTCCTCTCGGAAAAAAGGGGCATGCTGCCGGTCCTCTCGGAAAAAAGGGGCATGCTGCCGGTCCTCTCGGAAAAAAGGGGCATGCTCCCGGTCCTCTCGGAAAAAAGGGGCAAGCTGCCTGTCCTCTCGGAAAAAAGGGGCAAGCTGCCTGTCCTCTCAGTAAAATGGGGGCAAGCTGCCTGTCCTCTCAGAAAGAAAGGGGCATGCTGCCGGTCCTCTCGGAAAAAAAGGGGCATGCTGCCGGTCCTCTCGGAAAAAAAAGGGGCATGCTGCCGGTCCTCTCGGAAAAAAAGGGGCATGCTGCCGGTCCTCTCGGGAAAAAAGGGGCATGCTGCCGGTCCTCTCGGGAAAAAAATGGCACGCTGCCGGTCCTCTCGGGAAAAAAGGGGCACGCTGCCGGTCCTCTCAGAAAAAAAGGGACATGCTGCCGGTCCTCTCGGAAAAAAAGGGGCAAGCTGCCTGTCCTTTCGGAAAAAAAGGGGCATGCTGCCGGTCCTCTCGGAAAAAAAGGGGCACGCTGCCTGTCCTCTCGGAAAAAAAGGGGCACGCTGCCTGTCCTCTCGGAAAAAAAGGGGCACGCTGCCTATCCTCTCGGAAAAAAAGGGGCACGCTGCCTGTCCTCCAGGTAAAATAGGGGCAAGCTGCCTGTCCTCTCAGAAAAAAAGGGGCATGCTGCCGGTCCTCTCGGAAAAAAAGGGGCAAGCTGCCTGTCCTCTCGGTAAAATGGGGGCAAGCTGCCTGTCCTCTCAGAAAAAAAGGGGCATGCTGCCGGTCCTCTCAGAAAAAAAGGGACATGCTGCCGGTCCTCTCAGAAAAAAAGGGACATGCTGCCGGTCCTCTCGGAAAAAAAGGGGCACACTGCCTGTCCTCTCGGAAAAAAAGGGGCAAGCTGCCTGTCCTCCCGGTAAAATAGGGGCAAGCTGCCTGTCCTCTCAGAAAAAAAGGGGCATGCTGCCGGTCCTCTCGGTAAAATGGGGGCAAGCTGCCTGTCCTCTCGGTAAAATGGGGGCAAGCTGCCTGTCCTCTCAGAAAAAAAGGGGCACGCTGCCGGTCCTCTCGGAAAGAGGGGCATGCTGCCGGTCCTCTCTGAAAAAAGGGGCATGCTGCCGGTCCTCTCGGAAAAAAAGGGGCATGCTCCCGGTCCTCTCGGAAAAAAAGGGGCAAGCTCCCGGTCCTCTCGGAAAAAAAGGGGCAAGCTGCCTGTCCTCTCAGTAAAATGGGGGCAAGCTGCCTGTCCTCTCAGAAAAAAAGGGGCATGCTGCCGGTCCTCTCGGAAAGAGGGGCATGCTGCCGGTCCTCTCTGAAAAAAGGGGCATGCTGCCGGTCCTCTCGGAAAAAAAGGGGCATGCTCCCGGTCCTCTCGGAAAAAAAGGGGCAAGCTCCCGGTCCTCTCGGAAAAAAAGGGGCAAGCTTCCTGTCCTCTCGGAAAAAAGGGGCAAGCTTCCTGTCCTCTCGGAAAAAAGGGGCAAGCTTCCTGTCCTCTCGGAAAAAAGGGGCAAGCTTCCTGTCCTCTCGGAAAAAAGGGGCAAGCTTCCTGTCCTCTCGGAAAAAAGGGGCAAGCTTCCTGTCCTCTCGGAAAAAAGGGGCAAGCTTCCTGTCCTCTCGGAAAAAAGGGGCAAGCTTCCTGTCCTCTCGGAAAAAAGGGGCAAGCTTCCTGTCCTCTCGGAAAAAAGGGGCAAGCTTCCTGTCCTCTCGGAAAAAAGGGGCAAGCTTCCTGTCCTCTCGGAAAAAAGGGGCAAGCTTCCTGTCCTCTCGGAAAAAAGGGGCAAGCTTCCTGTCCTCTCGGAAAAAAGGGGCAAGCTGCCTGTCCTCTCGGAAAAAAAGGGGCAAGCTGCCTGTCCTCTCGGAAAAAAAGGGGCAAGCTGCCTGTCCTCTCGGAAAAAAGGGGCAAGCTGCCTGTCCTCTCATAAAGAAAGGGGAAAACTGCCTGTCCTCTCGGAAAAAAAGGGGCAAGCTGCCTGTCCTCTCTGAATAAAAGGGGCAAGCTGCCTGTCTACTCTGAAAAAAAGGGGCAAGGTGCCAGTCCTCTCGGAAAAAAGGGGCAAGTTGCCTGTCTTCTGGGAAAAAAAAGGGGCAAGCTGCCTGTCCTCCCGGTAAAATAGGGGCAAGCTGCCTGTCCTCTCAGAAAAAAAGGGGCATGCTGCCGGTCCTCTCGGAAAAAAAGGGGCAAGCTGCCTGTCCTCTCGGTAAAATGGGGGCAAGCTGCCTGTCCTCTCAGAAAAAAAGGGGCATGCTGCCGGTCCTCTCGGAAAGAGGGGCATGCTGCCGGTCCTCTCGGAAAAAAAGGGGCATGCTGCCGGTCCTCTCGGAAAAAAGGGGCATGCTCCCGGTCCTCTCGGAAAAAAGGGGCAAGCTGCCTGTCCTCTCAGTAAAATGGGGGCAAGCTGCCTGTCCTCTCAGAAAGAAAGGGGCATGCTGCCGGTCCTCTCGGAAAAAAGGGGCATGCTGCCGGTCCTCTCGGAAAAAAAGGGGCATGCTGCCGGTCCTCTCGGAAAAAAAGGGGCATGCTGCCGGTCCTCTCTGAAAAATAGGGACATGCTGCCGGTCCTCTCTGAAAAATAGGGGCATGCTGCCGGTCCTCTCGGAAAAATAGGGGCATGCTGCCGGTCCTCTCGGAAAAATAGGGGCATGCTGCCAGTCCTCTCGGAAAAATAGGGGCATGCTGCCGGTCCTCTCGGAAAAATAGGGGCATGCTGCCGGTCCTCTCGGAAAAAAAGGGGCATGCTGCCGGTCCTCTCGGGAAAAAAGGGGCATGCTGCCGGTCCTCTCGGGAAAAAAGGGGCATGCTGCCGGTCCTCTCGGGAAAAAAGGGGCATGCTGCCGGTCCTCTCGGGAAAAAAGGGGCATGCTGCCGGTCCTCTCGGGAAAAAAGGGGCACGCTGCCGGTCATCTCGGAAAAAAATGGGCATGCTGCCGGTCCTCTCAGAAAAAAAGGGACATGCTGCCGGTCCTCTCGGAAAAAAAAGGGGCAAGCTGCCTGTCCTTACGGAAAAAAAGGGGCATGCTGCCGGTCCTCTCGGAAAAAAAGGGGCACGCTGCCTGTCCTCTCGGAAAAAAAGGGGCACGCTGCCTGTCCTCTCGGAAAAAAAGGGGCACGCTGCCTGTCCTCTCGGAAAAAAAGGGGCACGCTGCCTGTCCTCTCGGAAAAAAAGGGGCACGCTGCCTGTCCTCTCGGAAAAAAAAGGGGCACGCTGCCTGTCCTCCCGGTAAAATAGGGGCAAGCTGCCTGTCCTCTCAGAAAAAAGGGGCATGCTGCCGGTCCTCTCGGGAAAAAAAGGGGCAAGCTGCCTGTCCTCTCGGTAAAATGGGGGCAAGCTGCCTGTCCTCTCAGAAAAAAAGGGGCATGCTGCCGGTCCTCTCAGAAAAAAAGGGACATGCTGCCGGTCCTCTCGGAAAAAAAGGGGCACACTGCCTGTCCTCTCGGAAAAAAAGGGGCAAGCTGCCTGTCCTCCCGGTAAAATAGGGGCAAGCTGCCTGTCCTCTCAGAAAAAAAGGGGCATGCTGCCGGTCCTCTCGGAAAAAAAGGGGCAAGCTGCCTGTCCTCTCGGTAAAATGGGGGCACGCTGCCGGTCCTCTCGGAAAGAGGGGCACGCTGCCGGTCCTCTCGGAAAAAAGGGGCATGCTGCCGGTCCTCTCGGAAAAAAGGGGCATGCTGCCGGTCCTCTCGGAAAAAAAGGGCATGCTCCCGGTCCTCTCGGAAAAAAGGGGCAAGCTGCCTGTCCTCTCAGTAAAATGGGGGCAAGCTGCCTGTCCTCTCAGAAAGAAAGGGGCATGCTGCCGGTCCTCTCGGAAAAAAGGGGCATGCTGCCGGTCCTCTCGGAAAAAAAGGGGCATGCTGCCGGTCCTCTCGGAAAAAAAGGGGCATGCTGCCGGTCCTCTCGGAAAAATAGGGGCATGCTGCCGTTCCTCTCGGAAAAATAGGGGCATGCTGCCGGTCCTCTCGGAAAAATAGGGGCATGCTGCCGGTCCTCTCGGGAAAAAAGGGGCATGCTGCCGGTCCTCTCGGGAAAAAAGGGGCATGCTGCCGGTCCTCTCGGGAAAAAAGGGGCATGCTGCCGGTCCTCTCGGGAAAAAAGGGGCATGCTGCCGGTCCTCTCGGGAAAAAAGGGGCACGCTGCCGGTCCTCTCGGAAAAAAAGGGGCACGCTGCCGGTCCTCTCAGAAAAAAAGGGACATGCTGCCGGTCCTCTCAGAAAAAAAGGGACATGCTGCCGGTCCTCTCAGAAAAAAAGGGGCAAGCTGCTTGTCCTTTCGGAAAAAAAGGGGCATGCTGCCGGTCCTCTCGGAAAAAAAGGGGCACGCTGCCTGTCCTCTCGGAAAAAAAGGGGCACACTGCCTGTCCTCTCGGAAAAAAGGGGCACACTGCCTGTCCTCTCGGAAAAAAAGGGGCACGCTGCCTGTCCTCTCGGAAAAAAAGGGCCAAGCTGCCTGTTCTCTCAGAAAAAAGGGGGCAAGCTGCCTGTCCTTTCGGGAAAAAAATGGGACACCGCCCGTACTCTCGAATAAAAAGAGGCACGCCACCCCTACTCTTAAAATAAAATTGGCAGGCTGCCTGCATTATTTAGAAAATTTAACAGGCTGTGTGTACTCTTATAGAAAAAATGAACATGCTGTGTGTACTTTTATGGAAAAAATAAACATGATGTGTGAACTCTTTATAGAAAAAATGAACATGCTGTGTGTACTTTAATGGAAAAAATGAAGATGCTGTGTATACTCTTATAGAAAAAATGAACATGCTACGTGTACTCTCAGAGAAATGAACATGCTATGTTTAACTCTTATATGAAAGAGAACATGCTGTGTGTACTCAGAAAAAATGAAGATGTGTGTACTCTCATAGAAAAAATTAACATGCTGTGCGTACTCTCATAGAAAAAATGAACATGCTTGTGTACTCTTAGAAAAAATGAACATGCTGTGTGTACTTTCATGGAAAAATGAACATGCTGTGTGTACTTTCATGGAAAAATGAACATGCTGTGTGTACTTTCATGGAAAAATGAACATGCTGTGTGTACTCTCATAGAAAAAATTAACATGCTGTGCGTACTCTCATAGAAAAAATGAACATGCTGTGTGTACTCGTATAGAAAAAATGAACATGCTGTGTGTACTTTAATGGAAAAAATGAACATGCTGTGTGTACTTTCATGGAAAAAATGAACATGCTGTGTGTACTTTCATGGAAAAAATGAACATGCTGTGTGTACTTTCATGGAAAAAATGAACATGCTGTGTGTACTTTCATGGAAAAAATGAACATGCTGTGTGTACTTTCATGGAAAAAATGAACATGCTGTGTGTACTCCTATAGATAAAATGTACATTCTGTGTGTACTTTCATGGAAAAAATTAACATGCTGTGTGTACTTTTATGGAAAAATGAACATGCTGTGTGTACTTTTATGGAAAAATGAACATGCTGTGTGTACTTTTATGGAAAAATGAACATGCTGTGTGTACTTTCATGGAAAAATGAACATGCTGTGTGTACTTTCATGGAAGAAATGAACATGCTGTGTGTACTTTCATGGAAAAATGAACATGCTGTGTGTACTTTCATGGAAGAAATGAACATGCTGTGTGTACTTTCATGGAAGAAATGAACATGCTGTGTGTACTTTCATGGAAGAAATGAACATGCTGTGTGTACTTTCATGGAAGAAATGAACATGCTGTGTGTACTCATAGAAAAAAAATGAACATGCTGTGTGTAGTCTTATAAGAAAGAGAACATGCTTTGTGTACTTTCATGGAAAAAATGAACATGCTGTGTGTACTCTTATATAAAAAATGAACATGCTGTGTGTACTCTTACATAAAAAATGAACATGATGTGTGTACTCTTACATAAAAAATGAACATGATGTGTGTACTCTTACATAAAAAATGAACATGATGTGTGTACTCTTACATAAAAAATAAACATGCTGTGTGTACTTTCATGGAAAAAATGAACATACTGTGTGTACTCCTATAGATAAAATGTACATGCTGTGTGTACTTTAATGGAAGAAGTGAACATGCTGTGTGTACTTTCATGGAAAAAATGAACATACTGTGTGTACTCCTATAGATAAAATGAACATGATGTGTGTACTTTAATGGAAGAAGTGAACATGCTGTGTGTACTCATAGAAAAAAATGAACATGCTGTGTGTACTTTCATGGAAAAAATGAACATGCTGTGTGTACTATCATGGAAAAAAATGAACATGCGGTGTGTACTTTCATGGAAAAAAAATGAACATGCGGTGTATACTCTTACATAAAAAAAATGAACATGCTTGTGTACTTTCATGGAAAAAATTAACATGCTGTGTGTACTCGTATAGAAAAAATGAACATGCGGTGTGTACTTTAATGGAAAAAATAACATGCTGTGTGTACTTACATGGAAAAATGAACATGCTGTGTGTACTTTCATGGAAAAAATGAACATGCTGTGTGTACTCCTATAGATAAAATGTACATTCTGTGTGTACTTTCATGGAAAAAATGAACATGCTGTGTGTACTTTCATGGAAAAAATGAACATGCTGTGTGTACTTTCATGGAAAAAATGAACATGCTGTGTGTACTCTCATGGAAGAAATGAACATGCTGTGTGTACTTTCATGGAAGAAATGAACATGCTGTGTGTACTTTCATGGAAGAAATGAACATGCTGTGTGTACTCTTATAGAAAAAAATGAACATGCTGTGTGTACTTTCATGGAAAAAATTAACATGCTGTGTGTACTCGTATAGAAAAAATGAACATGCGGTGTGTACTTTAATGGAAAAAATAACATGCTGTGTGTACTTACATGGAAAAATGAACATGCTGTGTGTACTTTCATGGAAAAAATTAACATGCTGTGTGTACTCCTATAGATAAAATGTACATTCTGTGTGTACTTTCATGGAAAAAATGAACATGCTGTGTGTACTTTCATGGAAAAAATGAACATGCTGTGTGTACTTTCATGGAAGAAATGAACATGCTGTGTGTACTTTCATGGAAGAAATGAACATGCTGTGTGTACTTTCATGGAAGAAATGAACATGCTGTGTGTACTCTTATAGAAAAAAATGAACATGCTGTGTGTACTTTCATGGAAAAAATTAACATGCTGTGTGTACTCTTATATAAAAAATGAACATGCTGTGTGTACTTTCATGGAAAAATGAACATGGTGTGTGTACTTTCATGGAAAAATGAACATGGTGTGTGTACTTTCATGGAAAAATGAACATGCTGTGTGTACTTTCATGGAAGAAATGAACATGCTGTGTGTACTTTCATGGAAGAAATGAACATGCTGTGTGTACTTGCATGGAAGAAATGAACATGCTGTGTGTACTTTCATGGAAGAAATGAACATGCTGTGTGTACTTTCATGGAAGAAATGAACATGCTGTGTGTACTTTCATGGAAGAAATGAACATGCTGTGTGTACTTTCATGGAAGAAATGAACATGCTGTGTGTACTTTCATGGAAAAAATGAACATGCTGTGTGTACTCCTATAGATAAAATGTACATTCTGTGTGTACTCCTATAGATAAAATGAACATGCTATGTGTACTTTCATGGAAAAAATGAACATGCTGTGTGTACTTTCATGGAAGAAATGAACATGCTGTGTGTACTCTTATAGAAAAAAATGAACATGCTGTGTGTACTTTCATGGAAAAAATGAACATGCTGTGTGTACTCTTATATAAAAAATGAACATGCTGTGTGTACTTTCATGGAAAAATGAACATGCTGTGTGTACTTTCATGGAAAAATGAACATGGTGTGTGTACTTTCATGGAAAAATGAACATGCTGTGTGTACTTTCATGGAAGAAATGAACATGCTGTGTGTACTTTCATGGAAGAAATGAACATGCTGTGTGTACTTTCATGGAAGAAATGAACATGCTGTGTGTACTTTCATGGAAGAAATGAACATGCTGTGTGTACTTTCATGGAAGAAATGAACATGCTGTGTGTACTTTCATGGAAGAAATGAACATGCTGTGTGTACTTTCATAGAAAAAATGAACATGCTGTGTGTACTTTCATGGAAAAAATGAACATGCTGTGTGTACTCTTATATAAAAAATAAACATGCTGTGTGTACTTTCATGGAAAAAATGAACATGCTGTGTGTACTTTCATGGAAAAATGAACATGCTGTGTGTACTTTCATGGAAAAATGAACATGCTGTGTGTACTTTCATGGAAAAAATGAACATACTGTGTGTACTTTCATGGAAAAAATGAACATACTGTGTGTACTCCTATAGATAAAATGTACATGCTGTGTGTACTATAATGAAAAAAATGAACATGCTGTGTGTACTTTAATGGAAGAAGTGAACATGCTGTGTGTACTCTTATAGAAAAAATGAACATGCTGTGTGTACTTTCATAAAAAAAATGAACATGCTGTGTGTACTTTCATGGAAAAAAATGAACATGCGGTGTGTACTTTTATGGAAAAAAAATGAACATGCGATGTGTACTCTTATATAAAAAATGAACATGCTGTGTGTACTCTTACATAAAAAAATGAACATGCTTGTGTACTTTCATGGAAAAAATGAACATGCTGTGTGTACTTTCATGGAAAAAATGAACAAGCTCTGTGTACTCCTATAGATAAAAAGTACATGCTGTGTGTACTCTCATAGAAAAAATGAACATGCTTGTGTACTCTCATAGAAAAAATGAACATGCTGTGTGTACTTTCATGGAAAAAAATAAACATGTGTGTACTTTCATGGAAAAAATAAACATGTGTACTTTCATGGAAAAAATAAACATGCTGTGTGTACTTTCATGGAAAAAATGAACATGCTGTGTGTACTCGTATAGAAAAAATGAACATGCGGTGTGTACTTTAATGGAAAAAATAACATGCTGTGTGTACTTAAATGGAAAAATGAACATGCTGTGTGTACTTTCATGGAAAAAATGAACATGCTGTGTGTACTCCTATAGATAAAATGTACATTCTGTGTGTACTTTCATGGAAAAATGAACATGCTATGTGTACTTTCATGGAAAAAATTAACATGCTGTGTGTACTTTCATGGAAGAAATGAACATGCTGTGTACACTTTCATGGAAGAAATGAACATGCTGTGTGTACTCTTATAGAAAAAAATGAACATGCTGTGTGTACTTTCATGGAAAAAATTAACATGCTGTGTGTACTCTTATAAGAAAGAGAACATGCTTTGTGTACTTTCATGGAAAAAATGAACATGCTGTGTGTACTCTTATATAAAAAATGAACATGCTGTGTGTACTCTTACATAAAAAATGAACATGATGTCTGTACTCTTACATAAAAAATAAACATGCTGTGTGTACTTTCATGGAAAAAATGAACATACTGTGTGTACTCCTATAGATAAAATGTACATGCTGTGTGTACTATAATGAAAAAAATGAACATGATGTGTGTACTTTAATGGAAGAAGTGAACATGCTGTGTGTACTTTTATAGAAAAAAATGAACATACTGTGTGTACTCTTATATAAAAAATGAACATGCTGTGTGTACTCCTATAGATAAGATGTACATGCTGTGTGTATTTTAATGTAAAAAATGAACATGCTGTGTGTACTTTAATGTAAAAAATGAACATGCTGTGTGTACTTTAATGTAAAAAATGAACATGCTGTGTGTACTTTAATGGAAGAAATGAACATGCAGTGTGTACTTTAATGGAAGAAATGAACATGCTGTGTGTACTTTAATGAAAAAAATAACATGCTGTGTGTACTTTAATGAAAAAAATAACATGCTGTGTGTACTTTAATGAAAAAAATTAACATGCTGTGTGTACTTTCATGGAAAAAATTAACATGCTGTGTGTACTCCTATAGATAAAATGTACATGCTGTGTGTATTTTAATGTAGAAAATGAACATGCTGTGTGTATTTTAATGTAAAAAATGAACATGCTGTGTGTACTCTTATAAGAAAGAGAACATGCTGTGTGTACTTTCATGGAAAAAATGAACATGCTGTGTGTACTTTCATGGAAAAAATGAACATGCTGTGTGTACTTTCATGGAAAAAATGAACATGCTGTGTGTACTTTCATGGAAAAAATGAACATGCTGTGTGTACTTTCATGGAAAAAATGAACATGCTGTGTGTACTTTCATGGAAAAAATGAACATGCTGTGTGTACTCTTTATAAAAATGAACATGCTGTGTGTACTCTTTATAAAAATGAACATGCTGTGTGTACTCTTACATAAAAAATGAACATGATGTGTGTACTCTTACATAAAAAATGAACATGATGTGTGTACTCTTACATAAAAAATGAACATGATGTGTGTACTCTTACATAAAAAATGAACATGATGTGTGTACTCTTACATAAAAAATGAACATGATGTGTGTACTCTTTATAGAAAAATTGAAACATGATGTGTGTGCTTTAATGGAAAAAATTAACATGCTGTGTGTACTCTTATAGAAAAAATGAACAAGATGTGTGTAATCTTATAGAAAAAAATTAACATGCTGTGTGTACTTTAATGGAAAATATGAACATGCTGTGTGTGCTCTTATAGAAAAAATTAACATGCTGTGTGTACTCTTATAGAAAAAATGAACATGCTGTGTGTTCTCTTATAGAAAAAATGAACAAGCTGTGTGTTCTCTTATAGAAAAAATGAACATGCTGTGTGTTCTCTTATAGAAAAAATGAACATGCTGTGTGTTCTCTTATAGAAAAAATGAACATGCTGTCTGACTCTTATAGGAAAGAGAACAAGCCGTGTGTGCTCTTTAAACAAAAAATGAACATGATGTGTGTACTTTAATGAAAAAAATGAACATGCTGTGTGTACTCTTCTAGAAAAAATGAACATACTATGTGTACTCATAGAAAAAATGAACATGCTGTGTGTACTCATAGAAAAAATTAACAAGCTGTGTGTACTCATAGAAAAAATGAACATGCTGTCTAACTCTTATAGGTAAGAGAACATGCTGTGTGTACTCTTAAACAAAAAATGAACATGCTGTGTGTACTTTAATGAAAAAAATGAACATGCTCTGTGGACTCTTTTAGAAAAAAATGAACATTCTGTGTGTACTTGAATGGAAATAAATGAACATGCTGTGTGTAATTGAATGGAAATAAGTGAACATGCTGTGTGTCCAACTCTTATAGGAAAGAGGCCATGCTGTGTGTACTCTCAGAAAAATGAATATTTTGTCTAACTCTTATAGGAAAGAGAACATGCTGTGTGTACTCTAATAGGAAAGAAAACATGCTGTGTGTACTCTAATAGGAAAGAAAACATGCTGTGTGTACTCTAATAGGAAAGAAAACATGCTGTGTGTACTCTAATAGGAAAGAAAACATGCTGTGTGTACTCTAATAGGAAAGAAAACATGCTGTGTGTACTCTAATAGGAAAGAAAACATGCTGTGTGTACTCTAATAGGAAAGAAAACATGCTGTGTGTACTCTAATAGGAAAGAAAACATGCTGTGTGTACTCTAATAGGAAAGAAAACATGCTGTGTGTACTCTAATAGGAAAGAAAACATGCTGTGTGTACTCTAATAGGAAAGAAAACATGCTGTGTGTACTCTAATAGGAAAGAAAACATGCTGTGTGTACTCTAATAGGAAAGAAAACATGCTGTGTGTACTCTAATAGGAAAGAAAACATGCTGTGTGTACTCTAATAGGAAAGAAAACATGCTGTGTGTACTCTAATAGGAAAGAAAACATGCTGTGTGTACTCTAATAGGAAAGAAAACATGCTGTGTGTACTCTTATAGGAAAGAAAACATGCTGTGTGTACTCTTATAGGAAAGAAAACATGCTATGTGTACTCTTATAGGAAAGAAAACATGCTATGTGTACTCTTATAGGAAAGAAAACATGCTATGTGTACTCTTATAGGAAAAATGAACATGCTGTGTGTACTCTTATAGAAGAAATGAACATGCTGTGTGTACTCTTATAGAAGAAATGAACATGCTGTGTGTACTCTTATAGAAGAAATGAACATGCTGTGTGTACTCTTATAGAAGAAATGAACATGCTGTGTGTACTCTTATAGAAGAAATGAACATGCTGTGTGTACTCTTATAGAAGAAATGAACATGCTGTGTGTACTCTTATAGAAGAAATGAACATGCTGTGTGTACTCTTATAGTAGAAATGAACATGCTGTGTGTACTCTTATAGAAGAAATGAACATGCTGTGTGTACTCTTATAGAAGAAATGAACATGCAGTGTGTACTCTTATAAGAAAGAGAACATGGTGTGTGTACCAAGAAAAAAGGGCCATGCCGTCTGCTCTCTTGAAAAAGGGGCCTTGCTTTGTATACTCCCACAAGAGCCATGCTTGGTATACTCTTGCAAAAGTTTCACGCTTAGTATATGCTTGCAAAGGATACACGCTTTGCATACCTTGCAAAGGAGCCACGGTTGGTATACTCTTGCAAAGGAGCCACGGTTGGTATACTCTTGCAAAGGAGCCACGGTTGGTATACTCTTGCAAAGGACCCACAGTTGGTATACTCTAGCAAAGGAGTCGCGCTTGCTATACTCTCGCAAAGGAGTCGCGCTTGCTATACTCTCGCAAAGGAGTCGCGCTTGCTATACTCTCGCAAAGGAGTCGCGCTTGCTATACTCTCGCAAAGGAGTCGCGCTTGCTATACTCTCGCAAAGGAGTCGCGCTTGCTATACTCTCGCAAAGGAGTCGCGCTTGCTATACTCTCGCAAAGGAGTCGCGCTTGCTATACTCTCGCAAAGGAGTCGCGCTTGCTATACTCTCGCAAAGAAGTCGCGCTTGCTATACTCTCGCAAAGAAGTCGCGCTTGCTATACTCCCGCAAAGGAGTTGCGCTTGCTATACTATTTCAAAGGAGTCGCTCTTGCTATACTATTTCAAAGGAGTCACGCTTGGTATATGCTTGCAAAGGATACACGCTTCGCATACCTTGCAAAGGAGCCACGCTTGGTATACTCTTACATAGGAGCCACGTTTGGTATACTCTTGCAAAGGAGCCACGCTTCGCATACTCTTACAACAAAGGAGCCACGTTTGGCATACTCTTACAAAGGAGCCACGATTGGCATACTCTTACAAAGGAGCCACGCTTCGAATACTCTTACAAATGACAAGCTATGTAAACAGCCTCTCTCTCCCTCTCTCCATAAGTGTTAAGTGTTCACCTTACCCAACTCTAGATAAATTCGCCTGTCTAGTTCATCCAAACACCAAAGACAGTGACAAAATTGTCTCCTCGTCTTTGAGGGGAACAATAATTATTTACTTCTATGTAATCAACTACTTGTCACTTTATAGCAACACTGCCATACGTCCTCATTAACATATGCCGCATGTGGGGACATTTTTTCCCTTTCTGGCGCTGTCCCCTACGTACAGATATAATCGCTTTTAATTTTAGACATTTGTTTATGTATATAAACTACCTCATATATGCATAGATGCATGCTTGTGTGGGTATGTATATATAAAGGGGAAGACGTTAGAAGAGTACATTCTCAATACCGCAATATTACTGTTTAGATGTCTACTAACAAATATTGAATAATCCATTAAATTTTCCACTGCATTTTTTACCAAAAGAATTTTAAAAATCACAACTCTTCATAATAAAAATAAATAAAATCTTAAACCATATACCAAAATTTGACTCAAGATATTTTCACGAGCAGACAAAAAATTCCCAACGCTCGATTACCATAAGGTTGTGGGTTGATCATGGCACCAGCCACCCGTTGAGATACCACCGCTAGTGTGTTTTGGAGTCCTTTGACTGACCCAATACATTGGATCCTTCTCTCTGGTTACGGCTCATTTTCCTTTTGCCTACACATACACCAAATGGTCTGGCGTATTCTTTACATATTCTCCTCTGTCCTCACACACCTGACAATACCGAGATTACCAAACAATTCTTCTTCACCAAAGGGGTTAATTACTGCACTGTAATTTTTCAGTGACTGCTTTCCTCTTGGTAAGGGTAGATGGGACTCTTTTAGCTATAGTTTAGCAGCTCTTTAAGGAAAAGGACACTCCAAAATCAAACCATTGTTCTCTGGTCTTGGATAGTGCCATAGCCTCTGTACCATGGTCTTTCACTATCTTAGGGCAGAATTCTCTTGCTTGAAGGTACATTCGGGCACACTATTTTATCTTATTACCCTTCCTCTTGTTTTTTTAAGTCTTTACAGTTTATATATTAAAGATTTATTTAAATGTTGTTACTGTTCTTGAAACAAGTTAATTTTAACAACTTTTCTTGTTATTTCCTTTCCTCACTGTACTATTTTCACTGTTGGAGCTCTTGGGCTTATAGCATTCTGCTTTTCCAACTAGGGTTGTAGCTTAGCAAGTAGTAATAATAATAATAATAATAATAATAATAATAATAATACTTAAAACTTCTCTATATTTTTAGACCACGTGTAACCTGTTATCAGATACGACACTGTCTTGCGTAAAGGGTTAACCTTGCCCACGTATGAAATCGCGATATTGGCAGACCATTTGATGTGTCGCAGACCAGTTATAAAGGGCATGAAGAAGTTTTAAACTAATGGTGAGAGAGAGAGAGAGAGAGAGAGAGAGAGAGAGAGAGAGAGGCAGGCATCGGAGCATCTTCTGAAGTACCTATTATAAGGTCTTAACAAGAAAAAATTTCACAATTAATTTGGCAGTTTCACTGACCTTTATTATGGAATTTGGCCAATATAGCCAAGCGCTGAGGCCAGGGAGACCATTTGCGATAAAACCTGTAATAGCACTATGAAGTGAAGCTTGAAAGATGCTGGACAGTGAGATGTAAAAAAAAAACTTGGAATAACTTCTAGAGCAAAAGCTCTTCTTTATCATATACTTTCAACAGCTGAATCCAACGTGTACGAATAAAAAAAAAAAAACTCTTAATTTTACCGTTCTTAACTTATTTTCATTTTCCCATTATAATTTTAATGTTTTAGGTTTTCAATATCAGACATACATAACTTAAATAGCCTATTCTATAAACAAATAAATGCAACTTGTTAAATGAATATTGTTCTTTCCGTTTCATGATAAATATAAAAAATCAAATTCGAAAAGACTAATATTAACATTTGAAAAAGGTAGAGAAAACACGTCACAAAATTCACGTCCAACTACTTTCTAAGTAAAAGATTAAGTACAAATGTAAAAGTATGAACTATAACTGTACCCCAAGTCGACGAAAGTACTGTACTCAAGGCGCTCTCTCTCTCTCTCTCTCTCTCTCTCTCTCTCAAGCAAGCAAGATGCCAAGCCAGATTTTAATTCCTAGCCAAGCAATACAGCAATCAAACGAACATTCCCACATGAAAATTCCCTTCCTCCAGAGAGCAGCAGCAACACAGCACAGCTGTTCTTGACAGCAGACAAGACACCGCAGAAGCAGCAGCATGACAGCAGATTACGCGAAATTTGGAAGGCAGAGCAGAAGACGCCCTGAGACAAAACTCGTCCAGAGATTGTCTTGGAAGTTCCTAATGAGAAGAAGAAGAAGAAGAAGAAGAAGAAGAAGAAGAAGAAAGGTACTCGTCGCTTCTCTCGTGTCATTCCTTTGGGATTTTATTAAGGAACTTTATCCAGTCCACTTTAACAGTACATACGCACGAACAAGGATGCTCCCTTTAATTTCTTGAATTTCAAGATTTTCGGTGAGAGAGAGAGAGAGAGAGAGAGAGAGAGAGAGGGTGTTTTGTGTGTATATAACTCAATATTTTCGTCGACCAACAAAAGATACAATTTTGAGAGAGAGAGAGAGAGAGAGAGGAGAGAGAGAGAGAGAGTTTTGTATGTATATAACCCAATATTTTCGTCGACTAACAAAAGGTACAATTTTAGAGAGAGAGAGAGAGAGAGAGAGGAGAGAGAGAGAGAGAGAGTGGGTGTGTGTTTGTAGATTAAATCACTTCTCTCGTCGTCTATTTTATAAAAAAAAAAAAAAAAAAACTTTACTAGAGAAAAATCCGGTCCTTCACCTTCCGTGTGAACACATCCGTCAAACTTTTATTTTTCTGATTAAGAAATTCCTGTAAGAAAAATCTGAAATAATTTTCTTTATTGCAGACTAAAAAGAATACATCCCACAATTTCGATGAGATTGGCACTGGCAATTTATAGTGAAAACTTTCATGGGAATTAACTCCTATGATAAATTTTACCTTTTTTTCCAGGTTTCTGTTGATATCCATGTGTTTTTAAGACGGGGGTAATAAACAAACACACACATACATACAGATTGCCCAGACCTAAGTAATAGAAATTTAAAAAAATAAAATAAAGATGAAATATAGGTTGGCTACGGGGTAAATTGTGTGTGTATTTTATAATAAAAACAACAACGAGATCATTGATAAATAACTAGTAAAAACCTATAGAATATAATAAAAGCAGTGATAAATAACCTAGTAAAAATCTATAGAATATAAAATACGACAGTGATCACCTAGTAAAAACCTATAAAATATAACAATAAAAATAACAGTTATAAATAACCTATCGAACAACAACAGGTGGACCATGATCAAGCAAGGTTGTGCATCTAGATACACACAAATAACTTTTTATTATATTGAAATCTATGTGTATTTCAAGACCACAGTATCAAAACAGTTGGTTTCTGTGTAAATTGTGTTTGTGTTTAATAATGATAATGATGATAATAATAATAATAATGATAATGATGATGATAATAATAATAATAATAAATCATTATTATGATCACTACTATCGAAGCTACAACCCTAATTGTAAAAGCAGGATACTAGAAGCCAAAGGACTCCAACAAGGAAAAATAGCCCAGTGAGGAAAGAAAATAAGGAAATACACTACAAGAGAAGTCATGAACAAATAAAATAAAATACGTACAGTGCTTTAAGGACAGTAACAACATTAAAATACAGTCACTTTCATATGTAAATTATAAAAACTAAAAAAAAACAAGAAGAGAACTAAGACAACAGTAATAACCTATAGAACAACAACAATAGGTAAGCCATAGTCACACACACAAACACACACACACGCACGCACACGCACATAAGAAGTTTCATATGATATGATTTACGGCAGTGTCCCAATGACAAATGACTGCACTTTTTGTCAAATAAACCGCAACAAAGAAACAAACGCGAGAGTCTTGCGAACTCGGAAAATGCAATCATGGAATGTGCTACCAGGGGAAGGGAAGGGGAGAGGGAAGGGGAGAGGGAAGGGGAAGGGGAGAGGGGTCCCTAATCCATAAAGTCCATTTCCCATCTCTCTCTCTCTCTCTCTCTCTCTCTCTCTCTCTCTCTCTCTGTAATTTACCTAAGGAATGATGGTCCAAACATCTTCATCATGTATGCAAATGAACGATGCAAGACTACTCTTACTTCTTAGAATAATAGTAATACGGACAAGAACAACAACAAAAACAACGAAGAACAACTACAACACCAACGAGGAAGAATAAAAACCAACTAGAATAACAACAACGAAGAACAACAACGACGAGAAGGAAGAACAACAATGAACACGAAGAAAAACAAAAATGAACAACAACAACAAGGAAGAAGAAGAGCAACAACAACGACGATAAGGAAGAACAACAACAACGAAGACGAAGCATAACAACAACGAAGAACAACAAGGAAGAAGAACAGCAACAACAAGGAAGAAGAACAACGAAAACGAGGAACAACAAAAACAACAACGAAGACGAAAAATAACAACAAGAAAGAAGAACAGCAACAACAACGAAGAAAAACAATAAAAAGGAAGAAGAACAGCAACAACGAAGAAGTAGAAGTACAACAACGAAGACGACAAACACCAACGCAGGATTAGTAAACACCTTTGTTTTTTCATTAGTAGAACATTCCCATGCCTTTCTAATAGAGCTGTCATTTTACTTTGAGAGATGAAACTTTCACGAGAGAAAGAAAAAAAAGCAGAAGGACTCTTTCCATCCTTGTTGGTACGCTTGGGGAACGGGCGCCCAAATTTCTCTTTCCTTTGTCTTGGCTAGTTGGGACTCTTTTTCGTCGTTATTTGCTATTACGTTTTTATCATGTTTTCCACAACTGATTTTTTCTTCGGGCATTAATAAAATATTATTATTATTATTATTATTATTATTATTATATGCTAAGCTACAACCCTAGTTGGAAAAGCAAGATGCTATAAGCCCAGGAGCCCCAACAGGGAAAACAGCCCAGTGAGGAAAGGAAATAAGGAAAAATAAAATATTTTAAGAATAGTAACATCATCAAAATAAATATTTAGTAACATCAAAATAAATATTTCCTAAAAAAAAAAAAAAAAAAAAAAAAAAAAAAAAAAAAAAAAAAAAAAAAACAGGAAGAAAAACTAGATAGAACAGTGTGCCAAGTGTACCCTCAAGCAACAGAACTCTAACCCAAGACCAGTGAAAGACCATGGTACAGAGGCTATGGCACTACCTAAGACTAGAGAACAATGGTTTGATAATAACAATAATATTAACAATAATAATAACAAGAGCAATAATAATAATAGAAATAATAACAATAATAATAATAACAAGAGCAATAATAACTATAGTAATCATTTAGTGATAATAATAATAATAATAATAAATAATAAACCGTTAATATGATAATTACAATAAAAGTCAAATACTACAAAAATAATAGTCGCCACCAGGAGAAAAATAACAATAGTAACAATTTCCAGTGTTCATCATAAACGTTGTAATGGCGACAGTAAACTACCATTACTAATAACAACGAGAGCTTGAAAACCATTGCCATACATAATTAATTTTCATCTAACCCGCTCCAATAACCATTTCACTTAAACACTTACAACTTTCCGTCAATACTCACCAGTCCTTTCCTCTCACTAAATTTCTCCTTTTGCTTCAAACGTCAGACTTACCTGTAATAAAAACAAAAAGAAGTTAAGATTCGTAAACAGTTTACTGATAAAACAGATAAATCTAAAATGAATATCGCTTGCAATCGTAACATGCAAGTGACCATTTTATAGCAAACAAATTTTCAGATAATGATGCGTATGATTGCAATTGTCAGTATGATTTAAGAAGCGTCATGAGAATAGTGACCTACAAACACCTGACATGGAAGTAAGAGCAGAGACAGAGATTAACTGATTAAGTAGTTGTAGAAAAGATCTGGGATGGGGAGAGATAAAGAGATAATTCTCAAGTGGATTCCATTACAATTCCAAGGTCACTTCGATGTTTCATCACAGTCATTCACTAACTTTGACATTTTTTGTGATGACGAAATGCCCCATAATGTGCATTTTTTTTCATTATTTACATTGCCAAAAACTATTGAATAAAAATCAAAATTGAAAAAAGCAATATTCGCAATTCATGTTGATTTAGAAAAAACCACACACACTATAGGTTACACGAAACTTTATTAGAAAACCAAGCTAAAATTGTATACGAAAATAGCTATTTTTCCACGTTTCCCTTATTGAAAACACTGATAAATGCCCCATAACAATGTGCATTGTTTTTTCCAAATTCACTACTTAAAAAATGTCAACTTATAACTAATTACTTATTTCAACCATTTGAAATAGATCAACTTATCAAAAACTACTGCAATAAAATTCAACTTATTAAAACCACTTAAATAAAGGCCAACATATTACAACTACTTAAGAAGGTCAACTTAAAACCTATTGAAGATGTCAATACACTGAAACTACATAAAGAGGTCATCATATCAAAGCTACTTCAGAGTTAGACAACTTTTTGACACTACATGAATACAGATCAACTTACTGACCACTTCAAAAAAAAAAAAAAAAAAAAAAAAATGATCACCCTATTGAAATTACTTCCAAATAAGTCATGTTACTGAAACTAATTAAAAAAAGGTCGACTAATTGAAACCACTACAAAATCTTCAAATGCTTCATTCGTGGATGTGTTTTCAATTTGAAGTGTTCATGACTTGCGTATATAAGACGATTAACCGAACTCGTCCAAAAATGTTGTGTGTGAGAGAGAGAGAGAGAGAGAGAGAGAGAGAGAGAGAGATTCTCACATGCCAAGTAGAAAAACGGTGAAAGCTTTGTTATACATCAGCTCCGTTTTAACTCTTAAATAATCTACAAAAAGTACAGTACAAATTGTGCAACTCGATGCGTATCTCACATATTTAGGTATAATGATTCACTAGCAATTACATGTTCAAGAACTTGTGGTACAGTTGAAGAGCTTGCAAGTAGCTTACTTGATGTTGCACGGTACAATTAGAGTTAGTAATGGATAAGGAACCAAATATTATGCAATTCAAATGTAAATGTAATAATAAATATCAAGTCAACCATAAAATGGTAATCATCCACCTTAACATAATAAAAATAATCATCATCATATCATTATTGAAGGGCAATCAGCAATAGAATAAGTATGTCAATTTTAACTATGATTAGGCAAATCAATAACAATGCATATACAACAACAGCGAAAAAAAGTGAATAACAAAGGTCTTTACATTAGTTTTAAAAGCTTTTCATCTATTTTAAGCTTGTTTTCAAAGCTTTTCCTCTTTGCGCTAGCTTTTAAAGCTTTTCATCAGTACTAGTTTTCAAAGCTTTCCATCTGTACACTACTTACCAAAGCTTTTCATCTTTATGCTGGTTTCTAAAGCTTTTCTTTAATTTTAAAAGCTTTTCATCTATACACTAGTTTTTAGAGCTTTACATCTTTACTATAGTTTTTAAAGCTTTTCATCTTTATGCTAGTTTTTAAAGCTTTTTCTCTTAACGCTGATTTTTAAAGCTTTTTCTCTTAACGCTGATTTTTAAAGCTTTTTCTCTATACGCTGATTTTTAAAGCTTCTTTAAGCTAGTTTTCAAAGCTAATCATTTATACGCTAGTTTTTAAAGCCTCTCATCTTTATGCTAGTTTTTAAAGCTTTTCATAATTACGCGAGTTTTTAAAGCTTTTCATCTTTACGCTAGTTTTTAAAGCTTTTCATTTTTACGCTAGTTTTAAAAGCTTTTCATCTTTACGCTAGTTTTAAAAGCTTTTCATCTTTACGCTAGTTTTAAAAGCTTTTCATCTTTACGCTAGTTTTAAAAGCTTTTCATCTTTACGCTAGTTTTAAAAGCTTTTCATCTTTACGCTAGTTTTAAAAGCTTTTCATCTTTACGCTAGTTTTAAAAGCTTTTCATCTTTACGCTAGTTTTAAAAGCTTTTAATAATTACGCTAGCTTTAAAGCTTTTAATAATTACGCTAGCTTTAAAGCTTTTAATAATTACACTAGTTTTTAAAGCCTTTAATTATTACGGTGTTTTCAAAGTTTTTCATTATTACGCTAGTTTTAAAGCTTTTCATATTTATGCTCGTTTTTAAAGGTTTTCATAATTACGCTAGTTTTAAAACTTTTCATCTTTACGCTATTTTTTTTAAACTTTTCATCTTTATGCTAGCTTTTACAGCTTTTCCTCTTTACGCTAGTTTGCAAAGTTTTTCATCGTTACGCTGGTTTTTAAAGCTTCTCGCCATTACGCTGGTTTTTAAAGCTTCTCACCATTACGCTGGTTTTTAAAGCTTCTCACCTTTATGCTGGTTTTTAAAGCTTCTCACCTTTATGCTGGTTTTTAAAGCTTCTCACCTTTATGCTGGTTTTTAAAGCTTCTCACCTTTCCGCTGGTTTTTAAAGCTTCTCACCTTTATGCTGGTTTTTAAAGCTTCTCACCTTTATGCTGGTTTTTAAAGCTTCTCACCTTTCCGCTGGTTTTTAAAGCTTCTCACCATTACGCTGGTTTTTAAAGCTTCTCACCTTTATGCTGGTTTTTAAAGCTTCTCACCTTTATGCTGGTTTTTAAAGCTTCTCACCTTTATGCTGGTTTTTAAAGCTTCTCACCTTTCCGCTGGTTTTTAAAGCTTCTCACCTTTCCGCTGGTTTTTAAAGCTTCTCACCTTACCGCTGGATTTAAAAGCTTCTCACCTTTACGCTGGTTTTTAAAGCTTCTCACCTTTACGCCAGTTTTTTAAACTTCTTCAAAATTACGCTAGGTTTTAAAGCTTTTCATCTTTACGATAGCTTTTTTTAAAACGCTAGTTTTTGAAGCTTTTCATCTTTGTTAGTTTTCAAAGTTTATCATCTTTACGTTGTTTTTTAAAGCTTTTCACCTTTATGCTGGTTTTTAAAGCTTTTCAAATTTACGCTGGCTTTTAAAGCTTTTCACCTTTACGCTAGTTTTCAAAGCTTTTAATCCTTACGCTAGTTTTTTAAAAACTTTCCATAATTACGCTAGTTTTTAAAGCTTTTCAGCTTTACGCTGGTTTTCATAGCGTTTCATCATTACGCTAGATTTTTAAAACTTTTCATCTTTACGATAGATTTTTAAAACCTCTCATTTTTATGTTAGTTTTTAAAGCTATTCATTTTACGTTAGTTTTTAAAGACTTACCTAACAATGTTCTATGTTTCTTATTTCTAGTGAGAGAATAAAAAAAAACAATCGCCTTACTAAGGAAGCTTGGGGAGGGTAGCAGACATATTTGAAAAAATGACTGGAGATTAACTAACTAAACTAATGGCTGTTCAACAGAAACGGCTTACATTAAGAATAAGTCTGAGGAAGAGGACATAAAAAAATTCGTAACTGCGTCTATTCTACTCATAATTTTACGATATATGTTGCAGGCTTTTCTTATACAAGCCTAAAACATGATGACAACTGAAAGTGCCGACTTTCATTACCGGGTTTCTCAAACTGGTAAAAAGGTCGAGGCTTTGAAAAAAAAAAAAAAAAAAAAAAAAGTTCTCTACATTTTACATAGAAAATTGTCATGAAGAAAATAGGTGCTGAGATATAAAATAAAGTGTATTCAAAGGGCAGCTAGAAAGTAATCGCCCCGGCCCCAACCCATCTCTCCTATCCCAACAAACAAACAAACAGACTCCACCTCTGTAGCTGTGGCGACCCCGAAGGTTAAATGCATAAATAGCAAACTATTTCAGAGAAAATAAAAACCGGCTTGCTTGAGTTTACAAGTGAACTGCATCCAATCATGGCCTTCCAGCGGCAAATAATATGAATTAAGAGGGGCTGGAATACAACCCTTTGAAGGGGAACCAACGCCACGTCACCGAGCCCCTCTGAGATCGTGAGTGAGGAAAGCGCGCCAAAACATCAACCGCCAAACAAATGCGCAGGCGCCAAAACCATAGAAATTATATCAATTGACGTCTCTTAGTTCCTCCCTGGAGCAAACGCAGTAATATTATGTATAGGCTAATGGCAACAGAGCAAATTTCTCTCTCTGAAGTTTTGAAAATAAGAATTTAAAAGATTAAATATATTTACAATTATTAAGTGGATATAAAAGAGACGTTCACCAGCAATCTATTTTATTTTTACCTACTGGGCGAAGGCAGAAAGCCGACCGCAGCCCTACCAAACGTGAGCTGTATCCCTCTGCCGAGAGGTCAAATTGACGATTACACTTTCCTGAAGGATAGGTGATGATGTTGAGTCATCAAGTCCTTATTATCATTATTATTATTATTATTATTATTATTACTGGCTAAACTACAACCCTAGTTGTAAAAGCATGATGCTATAAGTCCAAGGGCTCCAGCAGGAAAAAACATCGCAGGGAAGAAAGGAAATAAGAAAAACTATAAAATAAATCAATTTGAAAAAAAAAAATTATTTTCGAATAATGACAAAATTAAAAAAAATCTTTCATATAAAAACAAAAACTAAAAAAAAAAATGAGAAGAGTAATAACATAGAATAGTGTGCCCGAGTGACTCTACCCAAAGACAGTGGAAGACCATGGTACAGAAGCTATGACACTACCCAGACTAGAGAACAATGGTTTGATTTTGGAGTGTCCTTCTCCTAGAAGAGCTGCTTATCATGGCTAAAGATTCTCTTCTACCATGACTAAGTGGGAAATAGCCACTGAATTCAGTGCAATAGTTAACCCCTTGAGCAAAGAAGAATTGTTTGGTAATCTCAGTGTTGCCAGGTGTATGAGCACAGAGGAGAATGTCGAAAGAAAAGGTCACACTATTCCGTTAAGTGTAGGCAAAGCAAAAATTAGCCGTAATCAGAGAGAGGGATCCAAAGTAGTACTGTCTGGCCAGTCAAAGGACCAAATAACGTTAGCGGTAATATCTCAACGGGTGGCTGTTGCCCTGGCCCACCTACCCTCTAAGCATTTGACAACTGTTAAACACTGTCAACCATTATGTTCTCAATCCCCCTCATTCATCCTAGAATGAGAGAGAGAGAGAGAGAGAGAGAGAGAGAGAGAGAGAGAGAGAGATATTAGTAAATAGCATCCCTTGTGAAGGACAAGGTAACATATAAAACGCAATGGAACCAGAAAGACGTGAATGTCACAAGGAAAGAATCTGCACATGGGAAGTATGAGGTAATCAGCGAGAGAGAGAGAGAGAGAGAGAGAGAGAGAGAGAGAGAGATTTTACATTTCGCTTACTTTTTTTTTAATCTTTTATCAAAAGAAACAAATTTAAAGGGTGTTTCATTAGCATTTATTTTACTTGGGGTTTCACTAGGGCACACTGTTCTATCTTATTTCTCTTCCTTTTGTTAAGTTTTTATAGTTTATATAAAAAAAATATCTTAATGTTTGTTACTGTTCTTGAAACATTTCAAGTGAAATTGTTTCCTTTCCTCACTGGGCTATATTCCCTGTTGGGGCCCCTGGGCTTAAAGCATTCTGCTTTTCCAACTACGTTTGTAGCTTAGCAAGTAATAATAATAATAAAAGTTTCTCACATAAGATATCTAGTCAAATATAACAATTAGCGCCTTTAGTATGTTCATATCTGCAAAATCATTATTTTAGTCAATGACCTCAATCAAATAATGAAAATACGATTCAATTTCAAATGTAATTCCCAGGACATTGATGTAAACATATAGACCGATGCTAATGATGTTCAAACAAGGATACAATATCCCTAAGCTGAATATGAAGCAAAGCCTTTAAGAACGTTTTTCTTCTGCCTCCACCCTAACAAGCCTTCTTGCTTAATTCAATCACGTCGTTCGGTCTTTAACTTATTAGAGGTAATTACGACCACAGTCAGGCACGGTCATACATTGTTTCCTAATGAGGCCCAAACCGACGTTTTCCTCCAAACCTTAGACCGATGCACGACGCAGATGGAAAAGTCGAAGTGACGTTTTCAGGGTTGCTGGAGCTGGGGTAAGATGGGATGAAGATACACACATGCACTCTGTACATAATACACACACGTGTATATATATATATATATATATATATATTTACTGAAAGAGTTCAAAGCTTATGTTTGCGAAGGTCAAGTATTCAACCCTGTCTGTTTCTTAGCTAATTTACTTGTTTGTTTGTGTAGATTTTTTTTTTCATAGAAACTCCTATACCGATTTTGGCCAAACTTGGCAGTCGTGTTGGGTGATCCAAAGACGAATATAATATTTTGGATAAAGTATATCAAAGTATAGGCACGAAGCAGCACTTTAAAAATAATGGCAATTTCAAGTAAATGACCCTTTTTTTTTTCCTTTTTTTTGTGAACAACATAAGGCATAAACTACTGAACCAATTTCAACGAAAACTTGGTGGACAAGAGGTGGTATGACCCAAGGGCAAATCCATTAGATTTTGAAGAAAATACATCGTAGTACCAGTACGCAGTGGAGTTAAGAGAAAGATATGAATGCTTGTTTCGAATAAAAGGTGAACTGGATATCATGGGGAACCAACCCGTTGGAAACTATGAGGAAATGAAATATGTCATTTCAAACTGGATAATGGGATCGTAAAATAAAGGGAAATGTCATTTGCGTATTAAATAAAAATATCCATGTAAAAAATTGACATATTTTTCTAGAAAATTAACATTAATATAAGAATGCCTTAATATAATGCATAGGTCAAAGGGAAATACAATATACTGTATGTGGAAGGACGTGAAAGCAAAATATAGAGCAGTATGATGCAAAGAAAAATGCAGTACCTTACAATAGGAAGCATATGTCTTTTTATTAATATATTGACATAAGCCTCGCTCTATATGAAATGTTCTGTTCTTGTCTCTTTAATATGGTTATTACTCTTGATATCATATACATATGTACATATATATACGTATATATATATACACATACATACGTACACACACACACACACACACATATATATATATATATATATATAGACTACTTCATATTTCCTCAATTTTTTTTTCAGGTTGTCTAACCGTTTCTAAATTGGCTAATAATAATAAATAATAATAACAATTATAAATAATGATGATAATAATAATTATCAATCTGTAAAGAAAAATTGCATTGCATATGCCGGAATAAAAGTATCTAATCGTAATTTTCCTCTTTTACCTATGTAAATAACATGTCCAGTAGGAATAAAAATATTATTTCTAAGAATTCACTCTGTACAGACTTTCAATAACTATGGGGAAAATACTCCTTCCCTTCAAATCTACTCTTATTAAAGTTCTAATTACTCGTTAAGAAATATTAAATGACAATTATCATAATATAATTATATTAAGTATTACTATTATTATTATTATAAATTATTACTACTTGCTAAACTACATGCCTAGTTGGAAAAGCAGATGCTGTAAGTTCAAGGGCTCCAACAGGGAAAATAGCCCGGTGAAGAAAGGAAACAAGAAAAATATATTTTAAGAACGGTAACAACATTTAAGTAAATATTTATTATATAAACTATAAAAACTCAACAAAACAAGAAGAGAAATAAGATGGAATAGCGTGCCCGAGTGTACCCTCAAGCAAGAGAACTCTGACCCAAGACAGTGGAAGACCATGGTATAAATATAATAATGATAATACCCCAATATTTCCATTCTGAAATAACTCTGTAAAGTGGTTCAACCACCTTTGATTATTCTCTTGAAATTTTACCACAGCTTCAACTCTTACGCATTTATCATTTGTGAGGTTATAATTACATTTTGTTGATTTCATTATTTTCATCAAAATATTATTAAACCTCGATCCCTTGGAAGCTTGATTAGAGAGTTAATAAGGCTATTCGAAGCATTTTGTTTATCAAAAGCATTGTTAATAATCTACATTCTTCACGCAATTCTCATTCAAGTAACCAATGAAGCAGGTGTCAAAGTTCCTACTTATCCAAGAGAATTAATTTTTTTCTATAAAAATAAAACCTATTTAAATAATCATCAGCATCTGTCAAACTCAGTTTTGGAGCCAAGAATAAACAAAAGCCATGCAGTGCATTGATCTTAAATTGCATACAACGATTCAAGATATGTCTACTACAACGTCAACTTAAATAATAAAGGAGATATTATTATTATTATTATTATTATTATTATTATTATTATTATTGTCATCTAAGTTACAACCCGTAGTTGGAACAGCAGGATGCTATGAACCCAAGGGCTCCAAAGGGGAAAAATAGTCCAGAGAGGTTAGGAAACCATGAAATAAAACTACCAGAGAAATAATGAAAAATTAAAATAAAATATTTAAGAATATCAATATAACAGATATTTTACAAACTAAAAGCAAAAGGAAGATAAATAATACCACAGTACTACAAATCTTAATAGAATTCGACTGAAAGCTATGTATTTTTTTTCCAAAATAAAGTAATATGTTAAAAAGGTAAAGCTTGAGAAAATTTTAAGAGAAATATTCAGGTCACTAAACAAGCGTTGGCATGCATAAACAAACAGCAATAAAAGAGAAACTAAAGCTACCAAGAGTCTACGAATGTACTGTACAGTAGAAGAAACGATACGTCCCGAGTCCCTTAACCGGTTTGTCAAGCTAACTGTATAATGGAAGAGAGGTGGCAGTTGGGTGATTAATAAAAAAGGTATTTCTCAATACCACGTGTTCTAGTATGAGCGTGAGGAGAGAAAAAAGGTCGGAGGAACAACGAGAGAGAGAGAGAGAGAGAGAGAGAGAGAGAGAGAGAGAGAGAGAGAGAGAGAGAGAGAGAGAGAGGGGTCACACCCTTGAACCCAGTAGGCACCACCTCCTAAGTATGTCTAACCTCCTCACCACATTCATGGCGGATAGGAACTATTACCACGGAGAGAGAGAGAGAGAGAGAGAGAGAGAGAGAGAGAGAGACTAGGTTTGGAAATATGCGTTCAGGAAATTGTTTAAACAAACCTTAAGAAGTTTATATCGAGATACTGAGATATAAATAAAAAAAATCAAACAGTGGTCTATGTAGAATTTTACAAACACGAAACTTGGGGCGTAATAATTGTAACAAATTTGTGCAAGGCCAAAAAATACTTTAAATATCAACGGAAGAATTAAAATATCGCAATGCTAACCTTACAATATTCAGCTAGGCTTAAAGAAAACCAACTTAGAGCCTCTTTAAAATGATGCGTGGACAAGTTAATGCCATGTCATACTGAGAGGAATAAATTACAGCCAAGAAAAGGAGTTTCATACACGCCAAGTTAAGGTCCAATTAACATCAAAAGACTCGTGAACAAAAGAACACCTTGCAATAATACTCTTGAAGGCATGAAGAACTTGTTTGATGAAACCGTTCAAATGCCGCTAGATCATAGCACAATATATTAAGAGCCAACAGCCTGGATGAATGAGGCGTCACAACGAATATGGTCATCGAATCTAGGAAAAAAAACTTTTACAGAAAACGTTAACTATTCTCTCAAGTCGATAAAATAAAACTTACATACATACAGTAAATGTTGCTAAATATGACTAATTTAATAAAAAAATGGGAAAAAAGGTCGTTGGCACCTTAGCCAGTTATGGTAGGATCGTGCATACCTCTAGACACTGAACAAAAACTAGTCCGGTAAGTTGTCAACACTACTCCCTATGGGGTCGAAGGCAGGTATCCTTTACCGGCTCATCTAAAGAAACTGGAGAAATTCTTCTTCATTGTTAATGAATAACTGTAAACAGGATCTAAAATGCAACCAACTACTCGTGTAGAAGCAGTGGGTAACACATCAAACTCCAAATAACCTCTGGATTTTTCTGGATTGGGTTAAATTAAAGGTTTTGAGCCATTCAGCACGGCACTGGGTTCTGGGAGACCATTCAGCACCTATGTGCAACAGGAACCAAGTAACTGCACTAGGAATATCAATTGAGAGATTGAAAGAAAGGAAACGGGAACAGGGAAAGTTGAAGGGTAAAAAGAAAGTGCAGCTAGGAGCCGAAAGGACGTTGCAAAGACCTTCAAGTAATGCCTACATTACATCGGTTAATGTGCACTGACGGCATTGCCTACCAAGAGGGTTAACTTATCTGGACGTCGGAATCAAACATTTGTGGCTGGGAGAAATTTGGCGCGTTTTTAAAAACCGTAAACAATTTAAATTCCCACTTTTTATTTAACGAATACCACAATTCGTCTTCCCTC
>NC_090763.1:19715980-19718480 GCF_036898095.1 Palaemon carinicauda | reverse complement strand
AATAAGAGCTTATTGTATGAAACCAACTTTAAAACCATAAGAAAAGCGTACCTTCATAAAATAATATTGTGGTTAAACCACACTACATTACTCTTAGTAATAGTAAACTTTCCTAACTATTACCTAACATGGTTGGTTAGTTAATACCACCATTCTTCTTTCACCCACCTCTCCAATCAGCTCCAAAAATTTCACACAGTGTACCACTTTTGTGATGCACTGTATGCACTATCCCCAAAGGAGTGTTCTCAAAATTGATTATTGTTTTTAGGGCCAAGTATCTTTTATCGAGAGGCGAGATGTTTGACACACTTGGTACGGTGGCTGTTTTATAAACCTGATTGGTAACGTCTCTGTCTGGTGTTTGCCAGACGGGGGTTCGAGTCCCGCTCAGACTCGTTAGTGCCATTAGTGTCTGCAACCTTACCATCCTTGTGAGCTAAGGTTGGGGGGTTTGGGGGAGCCTATAGGTCTATCTGCAGAGTCATCAGTAGCCACTGCCTGGCCCTCCCTGGTCCTAGCTTGGGTGGAGAGGAGGCTTGGGCGTTGATCATATATTATAGGGTCAGTCTCTAGGGCATTGTCCTGATTGCTAGGGCAATGTCACTGTCCCTTGCCTTTGCCATTCATGAGCGACCTTTAAACCTTTAAATCTGATATTTTAAGAATGTTAACTATCAAAATATAAATCATCTCCATAATCATTCAAAACATCGGGGGAAATGTAGAATAAATACACACAGATGTCATGAAAGAACCCTCCCTTACACGCCAATGAAGAGGAACCGTAATTTGCGCAGGTGGAGTACGAATGTTTACTAGACTGGATTCTAAAAATAGTCAGCGACGCTCAAACCGATTAATAAGCTAAAGACCCGTATGGTGATAGCAATGCAATCATCCACGCTTCAATCTGTGATGATTATGATGATGATTAATGCTAGAGTGACTCATAGCTGCGTCCTTAACATGATTCGGCTACGAAATATCCAATAATTTCAGTTACGTCAACTCTTCCCCAAAATGAGAATCATTACTCGCGCTAATATTTTCAGTTACGTCAACCCGCCACAACTGAGAATCATTACTCTGCTTTCTAGCAACGGAATTCTTGTTTCAATACTAGCCACTTGGCAAGGTCAGATGACTAAGCCTCTTAGTATAAACAGTAGATGTAACATGATCTGTTTACATTGAGAATAGTTTACAAGTCCACGGCAAATCTAGGACTTCTAGTAGGAGTCTAGATGTTGCGAACAAATAATTCATCGGATTTCAACCAACTGAATTGCTGCTTAAAATTTTTTACGTTACTAATAAATAGAACATCACTTTAAGTAACCTCTAAATCAATAAAGCTCTTTAAGCAGCGCCTATGAAAAGGTTAAAACATTCTACACACAATATGTTAAAGGTAAATCAAAATATTCATAAATAAAACATAATAATTCAGATTGCAATCTCTTCACAAGCACCCATGAAAAAATGGCAACGCTGAACGTCTAAGAAAAAATCTAAATCGCAATATGCAAATTACAAATTCACTCCGCCAAGGTTTGACATCCAATGCTAAAAATAGACGGGCTCGGCTAACTCGCATTTTACTGTCAACATGACACGTTTTTCTTCAGTGAAGAAAATCCTTTAATATCTTCCTTATTTTTTAATTGCGTGGAATGTGCGCGCCTTGAATATGATTTAGGAGCTAATATGGTTAGCTAACATATTATTACTAACCAAGCTACAACCTTAGTTGGAAAAGCAATATGCTATAAGCCCAAGGGCTCTAACAAGGAAAAATAGCCCAGTGAGGAAAGGAAATAAGGAAATAAATAAATGATAGAGAACAAATTAACAATAAATCCTTCTACAAACAGTAATAACGTCAAAAACAGATATGTCATATATAAACTATAAAAAAGACTTATGTCAGCCAGTTCAACATAAAAACATTTGCTGCAACTTTGAACTTTCGAAGTTCTACTGATTCAACTACCCGATTACGAAGGTCATTCCACAACTTGGTCACAGCTGGAATAAAATTTCTAGAATTCTGTGTAGTATTGAGCCTCATGATGGAGAAGGCCTGGCTATTAGAATTAACTGCCTGCCTAGTATTAAGAACAGGAGCCCTTCTAGAGCCCTTCTTTTCTTTTACTTTGAAATTAAGAAATATCCCATTAAATGTTATTAACCACATCTCAGGAACAACTTTCCCCAGGCGAGGATTATATAGGATAAGTGTGCCTACCATGACAGGGATTTGAAGCCATACGTAAAGGGTTGGTACTTAGGAGACACTTACTTCAATGATATTAATAGATTTCAACAAAGTTATGTTTATGTTTCTTCATAATACATTTTAGTACTTACAATCGGAATTAAGTCTAGAGTTGATTTCGACAGGAGTATATATATATATATATATATATATATATATATATATATATATATATATATACATATACAAATACAAATATATATATATATATGTATTTGT
>NC_090763.1:19709615-19712115 GCF_036898095.1 Palaemon carinicauda | reverse complement strand
GAGAGAGAGAGAAATATCTTCCCCCAACTCTGTTGGTGGTGGTTATAAACTTCTGAAGTCAGCTCCATAAACGTACTGTGTAAAGCGGGGTTTACACGGGCGAGCAGCTCGACGAGCCTGGCTCGACAACCCTGTGTTTGAATTGATGCTCGAGCGTGTAAACGGGCTATTTGGTTGTCGAGCGCGTTCGTCGAGCGGCTCGATGAAAGTCAGGCTCATCTTGACTTTTGTGGGCGGAGCTACATTGTTTGACGAGCGGTGTGAACGTGTGAACGGGTGTCGAGCATCGAACCTCAGTTGTTATTCAAACCTGCTAGAGGAAACATCATCAAAGAAATGCATAATTGCTGCCATTAATGAAAGGAAGAATGAGAAGGAAGTCATACTTGATTTCATACATGCATATCGAGCTCATCCAGCTTTATGGAAAGTTAAATCAATAGACTATTCCAATAAAGTAGCCAGAAACAAAGGAATAGCGGACACTCAGTCTTTCATGTGGAGTTATGGCCTTCCTCATAGTAATGAAAGGGCTGACACGATTCGGTAGATCAATGTACGTGTCTCCATCCATACGCAAATAATTGCGCCAGTCATCTGGCAATAATTTTAAAGCAACAAGCAAGTTGGTATATGAAAATTTCTCTCGTTTGATCTTTTTTTTCCTTCTTAGTGCCACTGCTAAAGCAATGGCTATCAAATCGTCCTGGTCGAGAGACATGTTGACGTTGTTTTAGCACGAGGCACACTGAGGCTCGATCATCCTCGATGTACTGTCTGAAAGCTCTTCGAGCCGTTCTACAAGTAGGTTCGACAACCGGGCTCGACGAGCTGCTCGGCCGTGTAAACCCCGCTTAAAGCTTGTATACATTCCAGTGTCAAACACGGGACCCAAACAGACAAAATATTAAAACAAGCAGAGGTACGTCAGGTACATAGCAGTGCGTTCCATTGAAAGAAGCATCATGGGCGTACATAAATAATTACCATTTCCTTTTAGAAAGTTTAACGAGCATTCACAAGCAGGTGCAAGCATCAGTCTTGCTTGCAACTTTCAAATAGGATGAGGGATGAGCAGTTTGCTCTTGTCAAGTGACGAGATCCAGATATAAATTGGTAGAAATATTTTAAATTTCTAAAAAAGGTAACAAGTCGATTAAATACTTCAAGTAACAACGATAAACTCAATAAAAGTCTGTATAAAAAATTAAGTCTAATCTAAAAATAAAAATAATTCTTGAAACTTTCGCGTGTCTTAGTTCGAGCCCCGTTTAAAGCACAATAGTTTTCAATAGTATCTGCAACCTATTTATCTACCTGCTTAGTACTCGGAACCCAATGCCTGGCGCTCCCTGGTCCAAGTTGGGGTGAAGAAGGGATTAAACTTTTATCACATAAATAATGAAATTTTTATTCCATTCCACTCGTGAGAGATCCTTAAAACCTATTAATCTACCCGACAAGTCATCAGGAGGCATTGCCTGGCGCTCCCTGGTCCAAGTTTGGGTGGAGAGTGACTTAAGCGTTGATCACATATATAATGAGTGTTTTATTACATACCGTCCGTGAGAGATCCTTAAAAAAGTATCATTAACATCTTAAAAACAGCTGTATTGAACAACTTTCACAAAAACAGCTGTATTGAACGACTTTCAAAAAAACAGCTGTATTGAACGACTTTCACAAAAACAGCTGTATTGAAAGACTTTCACAAAAACAGCTGTATTGAAAGACTTTCACAAAAACAGCTGTATTGAACGACTTTCAAAAAAACAGCTGTATTGAACGACTTTCACAAAAACAGCTGTATTGAAAGACTTTCACAAAAACAGCTGTATTGAAAGACTTTCACAAAAACAGCTGTATTTAAAGACTTTCAAAAAAACAGCTGTATTGAAAGACTTTCACAAAAACAGCTGTATTTAAAGACTTTCACAAAAACAGCTGTATTGAAAGACTTTCAAAAAAACAGCTGTATTGAAAGACTTTCAAAAAAAACAGCTGTATTGAAAGACTTTCAAAAAACAGCTGTATTGAAAGACTTTCACAAAAACAGCTACATTGAAAAACTTTCACAATAAACCAAATGAACAGTTAACGCCATCCCAGACGTCTACAGACGACAAGACCGACTTGATCCAATGTGTCATTTTCACATCACAGACAAAACCAATTGGAGAGAAAATGAAGTTTCACACGAAAGAAAGAAAAAAAGAACCCTGCTCCAACCGGTGGTCGAAAGAGAATCAAAACCACTGAAGGTTCTCAAGGACAAAAGAAATAAAAAAGAAGAAGAAGAATCATGAAGCATCATGGCAGAACCACAGGAAACGACTCCTCACTTCAAGAGCTATAAATATCTAATAACGGTGTGATATCTCTTACTATTCCTCCTCCTCCTCAACCTCTCCCTCCCCCTACCCCTACCCCAACCTCCTCCTCCTCCTCCTCCTCCTCCTCCACAATGATGGCTTTAAACTAAACTCAATCGCATCAATGG
>NC_090763.1:19689615-19704615 GCF_036898095.1 Palaemon carinicauda | reverse complement strand
CAAAATGTTGGGGGCAGTTAAGGGAGTAGTAAAAAATAGAGGATTGGGCATGAATGTAAAGAGAGTTCTGTATGAGAAAGTGATTGTACCAACTGTGATGTATGGATCGGAGTTGTGGGGAATGAAAGTGATGGAGAGACAGAAATTGAATGTGTTTGAGATGAAGTGTCTGAGGAGTATGGCTGGTGTATCTCGAGTAGATAGGGTTAGGAACGAAGTGGTGAGGGTGAGAACGGGTGTAAGAAATGAGTTAGCGGCTAGAGTGGATATGAATGTGTTGAGGTGGTTTGGCCATGTTGAGAGAATGGAAAATGGCTGTCTGCTAAAGAAGGTGATGAATGCAAGAGTTGATGGGAGAAGTACAAGAGGAAGGCCAAGGTTTGGGTGGATGGATGGTGTGAAGAAAGCTATGGGTGATAGGAGGATAGATGTGAGAGAGGCAAGAGAGCGTGCTAGAAATAGGAATGAATGGCGAGCGATTGTGACGCAGTTCCGGTAGGCCCTGCTGCTTCCTCCGGTGCCTTAGATGACCGCGGAGGTAGCAGCAGTAGGGGACTCGGCAGTATGAAGCTTCATCTGTGGTGGAAATGTGGGAGGTTGGGCTGTGGCACCCTAGCAGTACCAGCTGAACTCGGCCGAGTCCCTGGTTAGGCTGGAGGAACGTAGAGAGTAGAGGTCCCCTTTTTGTTTTTTTTGTTTTGTTTCTTGTTGTTGTCGGCTACCCCCCAAACTTGGGGGAAGTGCCTTTGGTATATGTATGTATGTATGTCGAAGTCATTCACAGAGATCGGTCTATTTGGGATGCTGTCTTAGGGTTGACTCCCGTTGCATTGGTGGTGCAGTGGAGAAACTTTAACCTGGGTATATTATAATGATGATGATGATGATGTTATAATAATAATAATAATAATAATAATAATAATAATAATAATAATAATTAATTAATTAATAAATAAATAAATAAAAATAAAGAAATAATATTGTTTGTTATAGCTAATATAGTTTTTCAAATACTCTTGTATGACACTCTGGTATGCACGAGTATTCCGTTGAAATGTTAAAGGACCCAATGATAAATAATAATAATAATAATAATAATAATAATAATAAATTATAAAATTAAAACCATATCCTTGTAAGATATGCCAAAAAACCTTAACCAAGTATCAAACTGTTAAACATACTCTTGATATCAAAACAAGATAAAAAAAAAATATTTCCTTTCTTGGCAACTATACACTGAAAACATCAAATGGTCAATTAAGCTTCAGTAACCCATTAGACAAAATATAGTAAAAAAAATAAAATAAAAAATGTCCTGTTAGTTTGGTGGGCTATAACTTGAAAACATCGTGATATGTAGGGCAAACACATACCGTAATAAGACAAATTTATTACCACTGTTTACGTCACATATACTAATAGTTTTTTTTTTTCTTTTTAATTCAGATTATCTTGAACGATTTCCAGACTGGAGTTGGAGTCTCATTCAAACTCGATATTTTTTTGTAGTGTCTGCAACCCCACCATCTTTGTGAGCTAAGGATGGGGGATCTGGAGTCTACTATAGGTCTACTTGCTAAGTCATCAGCAGCTATTGCCTAGCCCTTCCTGGTCCTAGCTTGGGTAGAGAGGGGGGCTTGGGCGCTAATCATGTGTATATACTGTAGTCAGTGTCTCGGGCTTAGTCTTGCCTTCTACGACAATATGCCAATAACCCTTGCCTCTGCCATTCATGAACGGCCTTTAAACCTTTATAATATCACAAAGCAAATTTGTACTAAATTCATCCTTACTCAAGTAAACATTTAATATGTTTCCTTGACAGTATAACTTCAAGAGGGCATCAGTCTTCAATCTCTCCCATAGGGCAGGTGAAGGAAGGGAGTAGAAGGGAGGAAGGGAGTTAGTGAAAAGTGGGAGTCTTAATTGGGAGGGCGGGGATGTAATAGCATTCCTATACAATCGTCCGAGAAGAGAGATGGTCTCCCAGTCTATTGGAGAATCTAATAAACTAGTTTCTCCTTTACGATGAAAATTTGGATATTTCTCATGTCTGGAGCGGTAATTATTGGAATATATACTCCGGAGAATGACAGTACTTCACTACTATGCTGCATTTTTACTTTTGAATTTAACTCAAATGGTACTAGGTCTAATACGTAAAACAATAAATCTCATTCTGACACCATATGTCTGCATACAAATTTCGCCTTACTGGCAAGTTCTTATTTATTATTATTGTATTACTTGCTAAGCTGCATTCCTTGTTGGCAAAAAATAATGCTATGAGCACAGGGGCTTCAATAGGGAAAATATCCCTGTGCAGAAAGGAAACAAGGACAAATAAAATATTTTAAGAACACTAACATTAAAATGAATATTTCCTATATAAAGTATTAAAGCCAACAGAACAAGAGGAAGAGAAATAAGATAGAATAGTATGCCCGAGTGTACCCTCAAGCACATACCATCAAAACATGCACTGTATTTACCACATTAGATACCCCCAAATCTGGAAATTAAATTAATGAAGATCGACGTTCACAATAGACCAATACTTGCAAAACGAAATGGCCTAAAACTGAAATAACAAAAGGTAAGTGGGCGGAGTGAATAAAGGACTAATTACGTGCTTATAGAAAGGAAGGGAGGAGGGAAGATGTCTGAGTGAATAGGAGGAGGAAGAGGAGGCGGAAAGGTACTGAATAAACGAGGGGGAGATGATGAATCAGTTATCAACTATAATAAAGAGGTAATTGGTGTTCCATCCACACTGATGTAAAGAAAAAAAACTGGGGGCAGAGGGCAATTGACTTAGATGTATTCATGATTTGGGTCACATGGGCCATTGCTAGGACCGGGAAGGCCATTCGATGCCATTCGATGCCATGAGGGAGCCAAGGAAAAAACAAGACTTTTGCACTATGAAGTTAACAGTTGAAGATGTTGGACAGCAAAAAGAAAAAATAAATGCCCACAATAAACTGACAGCATTAACAACCACTACGCCCGGGAGCCATAGTCCAGATGTATCTGGACCGTGCCGGGAGCTGAAGGTTCGGGACCATTTGCCCATTATTTCCAGCAACCTATGGAATGGGGTGAAGATCTTGTCTCTCGCCTTCCCTGTTCCTGTTCCTGCCCCTCCTACCTGTATTTCTACACCTGCAAACACCTTATTAATATCAATGAATTCTAACTAATTGATATTTCTTTTTTCTCACATATAGTCTATACTGTATATCTTCATCTTTCGTATTTATCATAAATATAATATGTTATCTCCATCTAATCCTTTATAACACAAATGTATCTTAATATATATAAAAAAACCTGTAGTAAAACTTAGGTCTATACCTCAAACTTGCATGACATTTGGTATATCTTTAGTCCCATTCACCTACAGTAAATGAACTATTAAAAGGAAAATAAGCAATCATTGTATTAAATAAACTTCAGGCCCAAATCAAGAAAAAATTAACCTTTAATTAACCTTTTTATAAATAAAATCGTGGTTAAAACCATACTTTACATGACTTAATAATACTTGCTTTCCAAACTATTCTCTACCATGCAAGCTACCTGTTCTGACTCTTCTTTCACCCACATTTTCTATCACCCAGACAAATATTTAGCAGCTATGTCCATATAAAGGACACACCAACCTATCTATACTGTACATCAACAGTATATCTCAGCCTATCGGAAAATAATGCACGAAAGAACAGCCGAAACATTAAATAAAATCGGTTTACTATACTGCACTGTACAGTGTCTGACCACAGAACGAAGACGACGTTGTCTTTTATGGTTGATGCTGTGAATGTTGTTTCTCCGGTGGCCGCCACGCCCAGTCAGCAACATCATCATCGCTCACTTGCCCTACAGACCGTTACAACCTCAACAGACTTAACGGTCGACTAGACGAATGCAGTTTTTTTTTTAAGAATAAAAAAAAAATGGAAGCGGTCACCGCCATGACTGAATTCATCACAAACATTTTTAGGTATTTTTGGGCAGAGTGATAATGGTGCTGGATGCCAATGATAATGAGGATGGGTTCCTTGTTTGGGACTAGATTATATTGGTGTGTGTGTGTGTTAGAACACTTGTATACATAAATGACTTGACATTCACGAAGAAATTTTTCAAAAGAAATACTCTTTACTTTCGTCTCATTATTATTATTATTATTAGCATAACTCGGGACGGATAGTTTATGAGATCGGCTTTGCCCATAGTTGGTGTCGCTCACTTTCACGCAGTTCACTGTAATGTTGTTACATTTAACAGCATTTTTAAGAAGGCTACATGATAGCTGTCTCTTTTCAATTATAGATATTAACATGGAATTCGGCAGGAATAGAGAAACTATGTTTCACATCAATCCCTGAAATTTTCATTTGGATGGGAATTATTCTAGGAGCAATTTACTCCACCGCCAAAAATAGCCATTGAACCCATACAAACAAATAAAGTTTGCTATGGCTTTTCTATGGCAGATATCGACATGAAAATTGGTATGGACAAAGTAAATATCCATCACGTAAACCCCGGAAATTTCATTGGATATGTGAAGTATTCGACGAGAAATATACGGCGGCGCCCAAATCAGCCTCCCGCGGATATCGAAAAATGGCTACTGTGACTTTTTTTATGGCAAGTATCAATACGAAAATTAATATTAATGCAGTTCACATAACACCCATCAAACTCTGTAACCCTGTGAAAATAGTTTGGATATCTGTAGAACTAATAGTTTGCTCTTCCTCGCTGATCTTTTTAGCCTAAAGTCGTATATTCAAGTAGGGTATACTTGAATATACTTAATGGTATAGGAGTTATTGACTCCGCCACTGAAAATATCAGCAGCTCCCCCAATCCCCGCTCCGGAATGATTGGGATAAAGGGTTGGGCGAGATCTTAAAAAAAAAAAAAATGGCATTTCATATCAGGTCACTCACTTCGTCCACGACAAGTATTATTATTATTATTAGTAGTAGTAGTAGTAGTAGTAGTAGTAGTAGTAGTAGTATCCTCCAAATAATAAAAGGAATCTTAACAACTCAACAATGTAATAAATTCAATACAACCCAGACAAATGACGTAAAGCCCCACTAGACCCAAGTATGTAAACCACACAGAAAACCTCTGCCAATAAAGACGTGGAATTCAACAACAGACCTATTCATGAGGGAATGTGAATAAAAAAAAAGGTTGTAGTCTTTAAGTTGTAGGAGTTGTGTTCCTAGAGAGGGAGGATGGGGTGTGTCTATATCTACCAGAGGATAGGGAGGGGTGTGGTCACATGGCAGGGGACCGGGGACGGGGTCAGGGGCAGGGGGAGGGTTGTACAACAGGGGTGGGGTACAGGAGAACCATACCACTGTTTTCTGGGCTGATGATGTCAAGAGCTGTGATTAGTGAAGTCATTCATGGTACTCTTGGTACATAAATCGTTAGAGAGAGAGAGAGAGAGAGAGAGAGAGAGAGAGAGAGAGAGAGAGAGAGAGAGAGATTTGTTTGTTTAATAATGTCTGGCTCATATCTCCATCCCAGGGTAGACTACGCTCGTTTGAAGCAAGCTGTCGTGTTGAATTTTTACGTCACGAAGCATGATGGAGTTCATTAGTGACAAGCTCTCTCTCTCTCTCTCTCCTCATAAGGATGGACGAATTAAGGCGTCAACAAAAAAAAAGTATTTGTTCATCTAAGGAGAGAATTACATGTACCTAGCTGTTTAGGTCGCAGTTATGGTCCAGAGAGAGAGAGAGAGAGAGAGAGAGAGAGAGAGAGAGAGAGAGAGAGAGAGAGAGGGGGGGGGTTACCGGTATTTCATAAAAAAATAACAATAGAAACAAGAGAGCCTAGACATGAAAGGCCTTATCCCAACGAGTTGAAACAGTTGAAACAGTTCAAAAGATTCTCTCTCTCTCTCTCTCTCTCTCTCTCTCTCTCTCTCTCTCTCTCTCTCTCTCTCTCTCTCTCTCTCTGCCAGTGCTTAAACACACGTTGCTAACGCATACAAGTTTTATGCTGTATATGCAAATCCTCCTTTTGAATAATGAAACAATGAAACCGACACATCGATGAAGGACACATTGAACGGATACTAAATTCGGGTAGACAAAATAAATAATTCTTTAAGAGAAAATTACAATAAATTAAACAAACCAAAGGGGAAAACTAGATTGGATACCCGTAAAAAAATATATATAGATATATAGTAACGAATAAGTCAATATTAATGCGAAATAGATCGAAGGAGATTTTTTTTTCTAACAGCATGTTCTGAAGAGAGCCACTTACATCATTTATGTTAATAGCTATAGCTGATAGGTGTGCTTAAGGAAAATTATTTCATATACAAAAATATCAACAAATATACACGACTATATCTATCTATCTATCTATCTATATATATATATATATATATATATATATATATATATATATATATATATATATATATATATATATATATATATATAATTACACACACATGACAATTACAGATACGTACATTTAAGTACGTACAAGCATATATTGTGAAATTACGGAGACCATCCTCAGAAATTAAAACACTATTCATCGCCAAAACCAGACCATGAAATCACCTCGAGCTCCTCATATTCGTCAACGTGGCGAGAATTATATGCAGGTCCATGCTCCTTCCAACCACAATCTTATCTTACGGAAAGAAAGTGACGTAATCTAATTCGTTGCATTTATGAGGGAGGATGGCTAGAGGGGGAGGGGGTGTTGAGATGATCGTGTTCGTCCATATTTCATTATATTTATTTCCGTCCGTCCAAGGGGAGAGTTCATGCTTTGTTCTGGCCTTTGTCATATAGAGACAATAAATTGATAATCAATTTTTTTTTCTTTTTTTATTCAGATGTGTAGTCAGATCTCTCACACTTTATTATTATTATTATTATTATTATTATTATTATTATTATTATTATTACTTGTAAGCTACAATCCTAGTTGCAAAAGCAGGATGCTATAAGCCTAGGGGTTCCAACAGAAAAAAATAGCCCTGCGAGGAAAGGAAACAAGGAAGAATAAAATATTTTCAGAGTAACATTAAAATTAATATCTCCTGTATAAACTATAAAAAATTTAACAAAACACGAGGAAAAGAAATACATAGAATAGTGTGCCCGTGTGCATCCTCAAGCAAGAGAACTCCAACCCAAAAGACAGTGGAAGACCATGGTACAAAGGCTATGGCACTACACAAGACTAGAGAAGTCTGGCAATAAGATTACAGTCTACTACAATCATTACCAGATGAAAGACCCAATAAAATTCATTAAAGAGAATTTACGGTAGGATGCCCTTTCCAAGTACAGAAGCAGTTGGGATTGGCCACTATCTAGCCCACATTTAACACATTTAAAGGTAAATCATGAGCGGCAGAGGCAAGGGCAGGTCATTGTATGGTTATATAATGCCCAGTCACGTTCAGCGCCAAAGCTAGGACTAGAACCAAGGTGAACCAGACAACGGCTGCTGATGAAAAGGACAATAAGGTAGTGTTCACTTTAGAAATTCATCAAGCCATGAGAACTGCTCGAACGCCAAACCTGCAGGTCGTGAGTCGCCTACAATTCGATATCACAAACCGAGAAAATAAAGTAGGGAAAAATATCAATTTAAGCCTCTCGTCTACTCCACCAGGAGTAATGACTGCTGTAACGTCTGCAAGCCTTCACCCTTATCAAAAATGTGGGCTGCCTTCGTGCAAGAGACCGTGTCTTGCTGTATGTAAGGCAATCTAAAACGAACTAACGTAAGTTATAATCTTATCAAAATTCAATCACATGATTTTGTATATAGTCTTACGACCATTACCTCTTTACAGTTAAGTAAGTAAAATCTATAATTTTCTCTATATAGAAAAGTGTTCCACATAGATGCAGAAATCATACCAAACCGAGCCTGGCAAGGGAATGATTATGGCTTACAAGCTGAAGATTGTAAGAGATTGCGTCTGGCTAAAAGGACCAAACAATAATATATATATATATATATATATATATATATATATATATATATATATATATATATATATATATATATATATATATATATTACATATTATATACACCAATATATGTACATATGTATATGTATACATATATACAAATACATAAATATATATATATATATATATATATATATATATATATATATATATATATATATATATATACCCGTATATATAGGAAATAGACATATCCTCTATACTAATAAAAAAAAGTGTCTGGGTACAATATAAATAGATACCACCACAGAGTTATGGGGTCCTTTGACTGGCCAGACAGTACTACATTGGATCCTTCACTCTGGTTACGGTTCATTTTCCCTTTGCCTACACACTGAATAGTCTGGCCTGTTCTTTACAGATTCTACTCTGTGCTAATACACCTGACAACACTGAGTTACTAAAAAATTCTTCTTCCCCCAAGGGGTTAACTACTGCACTGTATTTGTTCAGTGGCTACTTTCCACTTGGCAAGGGTTAAAGAAACTAGGGCTATAGTAAGCGGCTCTTCTAGGAGAAGGACACATCGAAATCAAACCATTGTTCTCTAATCTTTGGTAGTGTCATAGCCTATGTACCATGGTCTTCCACTCTCTTGGGTTAGAGTTCTCTTGCTTGAGGGTACAATCGGGCGCACTATTCTATCCAATTTGTTTTCCTCTTGTTTTGCTAGTTTTTATAGTTTACACAGGAAATATTTATTTTGATGTTACAGCTCTTGAAACATTTTATTTTTCCCTTTTTCCTTTCCTCTCAAGGATGCATTCCTTGTTAGGGCCACTGGGCTTGGAGCATCGTGCTTTTCCAACTTGGGTTGTAGCTTAGCAAGTAATAATAATAATAATAATAATAATAATAATAATAATAATAATAAATAATAATATATATTATATTATATGATATATATATATATATATATATATATATATATATATATATATATATATATATATTATATATATGATAAATATATATATATATATTATATATATATACATACTATTTCTTTCCTGCCTGCTCAAGGTGTAGGAGGATTATTCATTCTAGTGTATATGTGTATAAACATACAGTATATGTATATATACATACATATAGAGGAAGTATATTAAGAGGCCGTGCATTACTTCCATGCAAGATACTTTACAACAAAGCCGCGAAGGCTTAGTAGCATAATCACACTGCATTGTAATGCAGTTACATAACTGCTTGTTGGTATCTTATCATTGGTGAAGTGTCGGAAGATAAAACCGATTTCTGATTTTGGAATTTTTTTTTAATTGGTGTCTGATAAACCTGATAATGTCTTGTGCAAGTCCTCATACATTCCAAAGGCAACATTGCTTTTATTATAGCTATGACGACAAGAGATAAAACTGATTTCCGATTTGATATTTTTTAATTGGTGTCTGATAAACAGTGATAATGTCTTGAGCAAGTTCTCATATATTCCAATGGCAACATTGCTTTTATTATAACTATGTCGACATCCACACAACGCCTGTTGATATATGCTGATTAGAAAGAGGAACTGAAATTTCAAAAGACAACGTTTATGAAACCAAAGATTTTTCAAAGGGAAGCTAAATGGCTAATATCAGCTATGAGAAGTCGAAATTATATAGATTCCCAAATGTCTAAAAATTAATTCATTGATGAAAATGAACTGAACTTCAGTGAAAAAAGAAAAAAATTCTTATGTATTGTACGGTTTCCAGGAAAAGCAGGCCAGAGCTTTAAAATTCAATTATATTATATTCCCTCAATAATATATTACGAATGTGCATAAAAGCTTCACATTCCAATTTAACAGAAAAAATATTCTATATATCAATTCTTTAAAAACATGCAAAGTACAGCAATTTGCTTGTATTCGAGAGTGCAAAATATATAAAAAAATCTAACCGAGGCCCTTTGCATCAATAGGCGTAGGATTATATATATATATATATATATATATATATATATATATATATATATATATATATATATATATATATATATATATATCTATCTACTGAATATATCTATATATACATCTATATATAATATAAATATAAATATACACATATATGCATACATATATATACATATACACATATATATATATATATATATATATATATATATATATATATATATATATATACACATATAAATATATATATAAATATATGTATATATGTATATATAAATAAAGGCACGTACTCAATTACTCTTTCAATTTATTGTGCTCCGAGGAGCCGTCCCCAACGAATTTCTTTGGCTCCGACCGGATCTACTAAAAAAATACTAAATATACTAAAATATACTTAAAAAATCCCAACTTGTAACAGTGAATCAGAGCATGAGAATTCAAAAATGGCTGTAAGAAAGAAGATCGTTCACACACTGAGGGTGGTTACGTGATAACCTTAATAAGGTTGGTAGTGGAGGGGGGGGGGGGGAATGGTCAGGGTAAACAAGCTCATTATAGGCTGCAGTATAATCTCATGACATACTTGAAAGTATGGTATATCTTTTGCAAAATGAGGATAGACACACGCACACTACACTATATATATATATATATATATATATATATATATATATATATATATATATATATATATATATATATATATATATATATATATATATATATATATATATATATATATATATACACACATTATATATATATATATATATATAATATATATGTACATATATGCACATATATATATATATATATATATATATATATATATATATATATATATATATGCATATATATATATATATATATATATGCATATATATATATATATATATATATATATATATATATATATATGCATATATATATGCATATATATATATATATATATATATATATAATATATATATATATATATATATATATATATATATATATAATATATATATATATATATTAGCATAAAATAAACAAACTTCCCAAAATAACACACTATCAGATTTAACATATCAAACTCTAAAGAAAATATAACAATGAGAAAAAAAAAGAAAAAAATTGTAATTCTGGAAAAGCTATTTCCCCAAAATCTCTCCGGATCATCTGATTTCAAGCAAATAATAATAGTGTGCGCAAGCCGTCAAAGACGACGACTAACTATTTACATATGCAGTCACGCAAACGCATTACCCTTCAACCCAGGTATGATTATTCCCTCTCTCACTTATCAAAAGGGAAGGGGAGATCTGGGCATGACCAAAAAAAACATAATATATATATATATATATATAATATATATATATATATATATATATTATACAAAATATATTTATAAATATATATATATATATATATATATATATATATATATATTTTATATATATATATATATATATATATATATATAATATATTATATATAAAATATATTTATAAATATATATATATATATATATATATATATATATCTTTATAAATATATTTTATATATATATATATATACACACACATACACACACTGCTGTATAACAAAACACAGTGACCAAAACCATTCTTCATCTATCACAGAACCAGGAAGGGCCAGGCAATGGGTGTTAAAAAGAAAACGGGTAAATCTATAAGCTAATTCCAAACGCCCCTACAATTCCCAACTCACGAGGCCGGTGAAGTTGTGTATACTACAGGTACTGTACCTATCGGGCTTGAGCAAGGGCTCGAACCCCCGACCCACAGAAAGTGAATCGAAGATGCTTCAAATTGGCTGCCAAAAGCCTAAATATACATTACATGTGTTTAGAGAAGTGTCATTTGGGTGAGAACGAACATAAAACAATAAATAAATAAATAATTATAAATAAATATATATATATATACACATATATACATATATACACACATATATACATATATATACACATATATACATATATATACACATATATACATATATATACACATATATACACATATATATATATATATATATATATATATATATATATACATATATATATACACATATAGTTCACTTACAAAAGGGCACTAGTCAAATGTCCATAACATAAAATCAAAAGTAGAACTTTAGATAAAGAAATTTTTCCCAATAATCTTTTTTTTGGGCTCCGATAGGCAACACGGCCAACATTTTGTCTTCATCGACGATCTGCCCCAGGAGGAGCATCATTCCTTGCTGGCATATGGCCTCCATATTTAAAACGAGAAAAAGTAAAAAGGAATATGCATGTTGCATGAAAAAAGATGCATGTTTTTACATTAAAACATCTTCAGCAAAATGAGTAACATTTAGCAAAATAGCTTCAAAATGCTCTCGCAAATATACGACAGATAAGATAAAACATTAAAATATCAGATATCATAAATGCTCCTTATCCAAATTGCATCAGCAACGTAGAACTTTATTCATCGTAATTCTCGCTAATCTTGCAAACAGTCGAACTCATTTATCTAGATTAAGGAAATTGGGACATAATTTCGAAGTGAGAGGTGAAGCCGCATTTCAGCTATGATCTCTAATCGTTCCTGGCGCCGTCTTGTGGCTATCCAACGGATCTGGAGGATAATTTACACGTCTTGCTAACTTGAATTGCAAGGGAATGATATCGTGAAATGATATTGATATTGAAAAAAAAATCCTTTTAATTATACACAAATATATATATATATATATATATATACTGTATATATACATAAATATAATATATATATATAAATATATATATACATATATATACATATATACATATATACATATATACACATATATACATATATATACATATATACATACAGTATATACATATATATATACATATGTATATATATACATACACACACGTATGTATGTATGTATATATATACATATATATATATACATACACTTATGTATGTTTGCATGTATGTATATGTATATATATACATACATATATATATACACACACACACACCTAGAGTATTCTGATGATGCTGTCATTGTTAGGAAAATGCCACTAGACTTGCCAAGCTTGCTTACCAAAATGCATGAAATATCACAAGAGGTTGAGCTCAAGATGAAAAGAAGAACGATAGATGATGAAAACTGAATATGTAATAGAAGATTAGGTGGAATCATTTAAACATTTAGGAACTATGATCTCTAATACAGGGTCTTTATAATTGGAATCTAATAAAAGATTGGAAAAAGCAAATCAGCCAATGGCTAAGTTAAGTAAAATTTGGAAATCAAATCCCCTGAAATTACATAAAAATCAGGCTATATATCAGTTTAGTGAGATCGGTGTTACTGTATGGACACAGTCTTTTTAAGATTTTCGGTGATCAATCTATTCTGAAGAAGTGTTTTAATTATTTTATTCTACCTTGTTTTGAGTATTGTTCTCCTGTCTGGTCTTCAGCTGCTAATTCTCATCTTAATTTGTTGGACAGAATCTTACGGTCTATTAAATTTCTTATTCCTGATCTAGATATTAATCTTTGGCACCGTCGTTCAATTAGCTCATTATGCATGTTGCATAAGATTTTTCATAACTCTGACCATCCTTTACATTCATATCTCCCTGGACAATTCTATCCTGTTCGTAATACTAGGCAGGCAGTTAATTCTAATAGCCAGGCCTTCTCCATCATGAGGCTCAATACTACACAGTATTCTAGAAGTTTTATTCCAGCTGTTACCAAGTTGTGGAATGATCTTCCTAATCGGGTAGTTGAATCAGAAGAACTTCAAAAGTTCAAAGTTGGAGCAAATGTTTTTATGTTGACCAGGCTGACATGAGTTTTTTACAGTTTATATATGACATATCTATTTTTGACGTTCTAAATAGTTTATATAGGACATATCTGTTTTGTCGTTGTTAATGTTTTTAGAATGATTTGTAGTTAACTTGTTCTCAAAATTTATTTATTTCCCTGTTTACTTTCCTCACTGGGCTATTTTTCCCTATTGGAGCCCTTGGGCTTATAGCATCTTGCTTTTCCAACTAGGGTTGTAGCTTGGCTAGTAATAATAATAATGACAATGAAACTATAGCCAATAGATATTGTAGATTTGAGAACAAAGCCCTAATAAGAATATTGGGAGTTAAATGGCTGGACAGGACTAGAAACTAAAACATAAGATTACTCAAGTGCAATAGTTGGATGAGATCATGGTGGAGTAGATGGAGATGGCTCGGGCCTGCTCTTCTCACTACCCAATAGAGATTAGTTCACCAAACTTTCAACTGGGCTCCACATGGCACTAGAAGAGTTGGAAGACCCAGACCTACATGGCTGAGGACTATGAAGTGTGAAGTACAAGATGATGAATGGAGAAGCATTGATTTCAAAGCTCAAAATAGAGACGACTGACGAAATCTAACCGAGGTCCTTTGCGTCAATAGGCGTAAGATATGATGATGATTTATATGGTAAACATAACATACTCACACGTCAACAACAACAAATACAGCTATTTTTAGTACAATGTAGGACAAAGTCCTCACATATGCCAATTCACGTCTGGGGGTTAGACAATTTTCAATACCACGCTGGCCAATGCGGATTGATGATGGTGGGTGACTTTTGTCTCATCGTTCACAGAAAACCAACCTAGTATGGGTGATGCAGAGTTGCAGACTAATACACCTTTGCTGATCATGGCGATACGCAAACCCTTTCACCACCACTTTAAGGGATCCCCACTCAGAAAGATTATATATCACACAGACAATATATCATCTGCAAACATCATCTCTCTACACTTCATTCACGATCCATTTAAAGGTGTAAAGGGCACTCATGAATGGCACAGGCAAGAGAAAGTAACATTGCTCTATCAAGCAGGACATGTCCTATAGACTGGCCATATATACACATGATCAGCGTCCAAGGGCCCTATCTACCAAAGCTAGGACCAAGGAGGGCTAAGGAATGACTGCTGATGACTCAGCAGATAGACCTGTAGGCTCCACCAA
>NC_090763.1:19672115-19684615 GCF_036898095.1 Palaemon carinicauda | reverse complement strand
AAATACTGAAAATCATTTAACCTTGCTTTGTGAGAGAAATATTTTCAACAATTTCATAAACGATTACAATCATAAGAACAGCTATTACCTCTAAAGAAAATGCAATTTGAAGCTTATAACAAATTTGTGTCATCAAAAGTAGGCACCCATTAATTTGTGAAATTATATCAAATTCGACCTACTCCAATTCTGGCTTACATACAACCACGTCGTAAATTAGACAACATTAGATTAACGTTTACATTTTGGGGTAAAAATTAATATAAATATCAAAATGATTCGGGTATCAACTTCAGACGTAAATATTTATTCTGTAATAAAATGTGTTCTAATTATTATTATTATTATTATTATTATTATTATTAGTAGTAGTAGTAGTAGTAGTAGTAGTAGTAGTAGCTAAGCCATTAACCCTAGTTGAAAAAACAAGAAGCTATAAGCCCAAGGGCCCCAATAGGGAAAAATAGCTCAGTGAGGAAAGGAAATAAGGAAATAAATTAACGGCATAAGAAATAATGAACAATTAAAATATTTTAAAAACTGTAACATCAAAACAGATGTTCCATAAACTATAAAAAGACCTTGGCCGCAAGTCAACTTTTCAAACCCTCCATAACGATCATTCCTACGGCAACTAAAAAAAAATACTACTACTACTACTACTACTACTACTACTACTAATAATAATAATAATAATCGTGAAAATGGAGGCAACGGGTTTAGTTCCAGATTTTGTGTTAAGTCACTCATTATTACTAAGCCAATAACTTCGCCAACTAAAACAGCCTCCTCCATTGTTTTTGAACGTCAAGCTTCAGTCGTTTCACGCACTGATGTTTCAACCCTCCAGACTAAACGTGCAGACATCATAACAACCTATACACAATTTTTTTTAATGAGCACTACTTACACTGACTCGCAGCGGTGCCCTTTTAGCTCAGAAAAGTTTCTTGTTATCCGATTAATTAGAATTATCTTGTCCAACCAATCAGCGATCAGGAAACTAAAAGAGCACCCCTACGAGTCGGTGCAAATCTGCCTCACTACAAAGAATTGACTATAGTTTATTCGTGCAAGATATAAAATTATATATAACTTCCATACTGGCTTAACACCCATACACTACTCTTGCAAATATACACCATACTGCTCGGTCGTTTCAAAAGTTACAACTCTAAAGCCCCTCAATGGAAAACTGTCACAATCTTCCTGGGGCCTATTAGTGACGGTAGAAGATTTAGATCCAACTTGAAAAAAGAAAAATTAGAAAAAGGGAAAAATGGAAAAATACAAAACGTTTCAAAACTTATGTCTAGAAATTTTCCTACCACCTTATTTGGGACGGTAGAACATTTAGATCTGACTTGAAAAGGAAAAAATAGGAAAAGGGAAAACTGGAAAAATACATAAAACCTTTCAAAACTCATGTCTAAAATTCTTCCTGGCGCCTTATTTGCGACGGTAGAAAATTTATATCGAACTTGAAAGAGGAAAAAATAGGAAAAGGGAAAACTGGAAAAATACATAAAACCTTTCAAAACCTGTCTAAAAACCTTCCTGGCGTCTTATTTGCGACGATAGAAAATTTATATCTAACTTGAAAAAGATAAAAATAGGAAGAGGGAAAACTGGAAAAATACAAAACCTTTCAAAACTGTATGTCTAACCCTAAGAAAAAAACGTAAGTACTGCATACCCTATTCACATCTAATAGCTGTCGTTTAAGACATTTTCCTAAATACATTAATCCATTAACTGTAAATGAAAAAATATTCAACATTCTAAGCAGTTGAAAGTATCAACAACGCCCGTTTATGTTCGCAAAGAAAAATGCATTCATTTGCCATCGACATCTTTTCTGAACACAGTGGCCATTGTGACAATAATAATAATAATAATAATAATAATAATAATAATAATAATAATAATAATAATAATAATAAATAATAATAAAAAATAATGATAATCATATTAAAAATAATAATAACAATAACAACAATAATAATAACAATAATAACAATAATAATAATAATAATAATAATAAATGAAAAAATCTATATTTAATGCTTAACATTTAAATAAAAAGCAACATCATGTTTCAAAATTATAGGTCGTAAGTCTTATTATTGCATAATATATTTTTAGAGAAATCTACTTGGATTAACGGAAGCCCATCCTTTAAAAATTCTTTTAATCATTTTAGAATAGAATAAAAATATTACTATATCTCTCGGTAAAGTTCAAAGGATATCTCATGACATTTAATAATTAAAACAGTTGCGTATGTATCCTACTATGTCTCCACCAATACTAGTAGTAACCAAACCTCTAAGGCTATACTACATCTAGTGGTAGTAGCAATAGTAGTAGTAGTAGTAGCCAAACCCGTCATGCTATATCACAACTAGTAGTAGTAGTAGTAGTAGTAGTAGTAGTAGTAGTAGCCAAACATTTAAGGGTATACTACAATTATTTTTATTATTATTATTATTAATAATATTAGTATTACTTGCTAGGCTACAATCCTATTAGAAAAAGCATTATGCTATAAGCCCTGGGGCTCCAACCGGGAAAATAGCCCAGTGAGGAAAGGAAACTTAAGGAAAAATAAAATATTTCAAGAAGAGTAACATTACATTAAATATCTCCTATATAAACTATAAAAACTTTAACAAAACAAGAGGAAGATAAATAAAATAGAATAGTGTGCCCGAGTGTACCCTCAAGCAATAGAACTCTAACCCAAAAGAGTGGAAGACCATGGTACAGAGGCTATGGCACTACACAAGACTATAGAACAGTGGTTTGATTTTGGAGTGTCCTTCTCCTAGAAGAGCTGCTTACCATAACTGGTCTCTTCTACCCTTACCAAGAGGAAAGTAGCCACTGAACAATTACAGTGCAGTAGTTAACACCTCGGATTTAGAAGAATTGTTTGCTAATCTTGTTGTCAGGTGTATTTGGACAGTGGAGAATATCTAATAAATAGGCCAGACTATTCAGTATGTGTGTAGGCAACGGGAAAATGAACCGTAACCAGAGAGAAGGATCCAATGTAGTACTGTCTGGCCAGTCAAAAGGCCTCATAACTCTAGCAGTAGTATCTCAACGGGTGGCTGGTGCCCAGGCCAACCTACCACCTTAAAAAGTAGTAGTAATAGCCAAACCCGCCATGTTATACCAAACGAGTAGTAGTAGCAGTAGTAGACAAACCCGTAAGGCTATACTACAATTATTATTATTATTAGTAGTAGTAGTAGTAGTAGTAGTCAAATCCCTAAGGCTATACTACAACTAGTAGTAGTAGCCAAACCCCTAAAGCTAGCAGTGTAGCTTATTTGTGCATTAGTAATAGTAAGTTAATACTACTAACAGTGCAAAATTATAATTTCTACCTACTTCTTGGCAGGAATAAATTGCACGGACTTGAATAAGTAATAAAAGAAAACAAAAACAAAAAAGACCCAACGCTGATGCTCCTCCGAAGCAAAACATCTCTAAAAAGGGGAAAAAATGTCCTCTTAATTAGAGGACCTTGAGTGTGTACGGAGCCAAGGCAGTAGCCAATATAAATCATGACTCACTACCTAGAAAAATACGGGGTAGGGGACCTCCTTACATACGATGTTGGCACTCGATGCCCTTGACACAGACACGAAAATACGCCGCCGGAGGAATCTTAGCGACAGATATGAAGACTGCTCAGTGGAAACATGTGTTGCTACGACATCTCTGCAAGATTTGGACATGAGAATGATGGAGAGATGTGGTTTCTATTGAAGCTACGTGAACGCAAAATAAACAAATGGAATTGAAAGACAGTAGTAGTATCATTACTAGCTGAGCTACAACTAGTTGGAAAAGCAGAAAACTATAAGCCCAAGGGCATCTACAGGGAAAAGTAACCCAGTAATGGAGGAAATAAATAAATAAGTATTATCATTACTAGCCGAGCTACAACTAGTTGGAAAAGAAGGCTACTATAAGCCCAAGGGCTCCAACAGGGAAAAGTAACCCAGTAATGGAGGAAATAAGGATACAGAAGTGTCAGAATAGTGTGCGTGATTGTACCGTCAAGTAGGACAACTCGAACCCAAGAGTGTAAAGACCATGGGACAGAGGCTATGGCACTACCCAAGACTAGAGCACAATAGTTTTATTTTGGAATGTCCTTCTCCTAGAAGAGCTGCTTACCTTGACTACAGTCTTCTACCCTCTTATAAAAAAAAAAATAACCTAAATATGAAAATGTTGAAAAAAAAAAAATCTTGATTTTGAAATAAGGAACAAGGGATGTAATCCCTTGGCTAAATTAGAATAAATACATATATAAAAGTATAATGACGTATTCTTAGTTGTTCCGAGACGGGTACGGGGGAAGAAATGCTTGGAAAGCTGTAAAATAAACAACTAAATAAAAACAAAATGTAACCTTAACGACCTAATTTGAAATGCCAAAATACTCATTCTTATTTCAGTACCGTGATGTAGGGCTGAAGAAAAACAGCGAGCACACTAAAATAAAAATAAAAAAATATCAAGGCAGAAAGGGATTGATGCTTTAGTGCCAAGTAATAAAATAGTTTGAAACGGGCAATGACTGCTACTGCTACCTCTGGCTCTTTGCCGGAATCTCACGACTTTACGCAGAGGTCCCAGAGGGAAAAAAACAGTAAATAAAAATGTTTGGGGTTGGATATAATTTCAGAAAATAAGATCCTCTAAATGCTAAGAGATATTTCTAGGACAATAACACACAGGATTTTATGATTCTCTCTCACTCTCTTACTCTCAATATATATATAAATATATATATAAATATATATATATATATATATATATATATATATATATTATATATATATATAAAATGTATAAATGTATGTATGTATGTGTGTATACACAATGTTTACTGCGAGCGACCAGATTTAAGTCTCCCACCATCACCAATCTGCAATGGCCAGCGTGGTGCTGAAAAAGGGTCAAACACCAGCTATAAGTAGGGACATGCCTAAGGCTTTTTTTGCTGCAGTGGATCAGAAACGGCTCCATTTATTGTTGAAGTATACGAGTAAAACAAAGATAATGTTCAATGAAAACGCAGAGACAGTAAATAACGAGTGTGGACGAACCTCTGGAGATTGTTAATGAATATACGTACTTAGGACAGGGGGGATGGGATAGAGAGCAGTTGGTAAACAAAATTAAATTATGAACAAGTAAAATGACACTTTCTCTACAAATAAAATCATTTAATCTAATGGTAATATGACAAATTCGAAGATAATTTGTATTTTTCCTAACCATACAAACCTTAGCTATTTACAAAGGGTTTACTTTTAGCGCAGCTGAAATGACGAGCCAATAGTTTTTAACGAGGGTTAATTACCCCCGCGCTAGTTAGCGGGGGGTGGGGAAGGGTAGCTTGCTACCCCTCCCCCCTCCACACACCGGTGACTTGCTTCACTTCACTTAGAGGTAGGACTTGACTTGGGGGTCAGGGATGGCGGGCACATATGTGTAAATAGCTAAGGTTTGTATGGTTAGGAAAAATACAAATTATCTTCGAATTTGTCATTTGTTCCGTAACCGAAATACAAACCACGCTATTTACAAAGGGTGACTTACCCCTTAGGAAGGGTGGAAAGTCCCCAGCCTTACTGACTTCGGCTTGCCCGGGGGCTCGATCCCTTAGTGAGCAGCACTAGAGAGAGGGAGCCCCTGTACCTCACAGGTTCCTAGCATCGCTAGGAACGAGTGGCCTACATAAGTAGTGTGAGGAGGAGAGTGTGACTCGTCCTATGAAGTTGACCTTGAGACCTTCAGATAGGAATTCTAGGATAGGACGTTCCCCATACCACCTCGTCAGGGTATGGGAGACGCAACAGTATTAAGCTTAATACTAGGAGCACAAAGAAGCATGGGTTACCTGCAGAGGTCGAGGTCAGCTATGCGAGGACCAGGATGCTGCTTCCCCAAGAGAGGGGAGAATGAAGAAAGAAGTAAGGGTCAGACATACTCTTTCATTCACACAGACTAAGACCGGGTAACAACGCCCTCAACCTACTGCTACTTGTCCAAAAAGGAGCCTGAGGTTAGACCAGCTGTTGTGCAGCCACCACAGGGCCGATAGAGAACGTATCGAGGCTCCTGTGGGTCACGTCTTGCAGGTAGTGGGCTGTGAAGGTCGTTTGACGCTTCCAGACCCCCGCTTGAAGTACCTGCGTCACAGAGAAGTTTCTCTTGAAGGCCAGGGATGTAGCAATACCCCTGACATCGTGGGCCCGAGGGCGACGTGACGGAGGAGGGTCAGGATTCAGGGCATGGTGGATAACCCTTCGAATCCAAGCAGAGATGGTGTTCCTTGTGACCCTCCTCTTTGTCCTGCCTGTGCTCACAAACAAAGCTCGCACATGAGGACGGACTGCAGCCGTTCTCTTCAAGTAGTACCTCAGACACCTCACTGGGCATAGTAGCAGCTGGTCTGGGTCGTTTGTTACAGAACGGAGACTCGCGATCCTGAAAGAGTCGAACCGAGGATCCGGCACTCCAGGATTCTGAGTCTTGGCCACAAACTCAGGGACGAACCTGAACGTTACCTCCCCCCATCCCCTTGAATGGGCGATGTCGTACGAGAGACCATGAAGTTCACTAACTCGCTTGGCCGAGGCCAAGGCGAGTAGGAAAGCCGTCTTCCAAGACAGGTGGCGATCGGAGGCCTGGCGTAATGGCTCGAAGGGAGGTCTCTTGAGAGACCTGAGAACTCGAACCACGTTCCAAGGAGGGGGTCTCACTTCCGACTGGGGGCAGGTAAGCTCATAGCTACGTATGAGTAAAGAGAGTTCTAGCGATGAAGAAATATCCACGCCCTTCAATCTGAAGGCCAAGCTTAAGGCTGAGCGATAGCCTTTCACTGCCGAGACAGAAAGGCGCATTTCTTCTCGCAGATACACAAGGAAGTCCGCTATTGCTGGAATAGTGGCATCGAGTGGAGAGATACCCCTTCCACGACACCAACCACAAAAGACTCTCCACTTCGCTTGGTAGACTCCCTCAGAGGACCTTCGCAGGTGCCGAGACATTCTCTCCGCAACCTGTTGCGAAAAGCCTCTCTCCGCGAGGAGACGCTGGATAGTCTCCAGGCGTGAAGTCGAAGCGAGGCTACGGCCCTGTGAGGGACACCGGAGTGGGGTTGTCTGAGAAGCTCGTGTCGTGGAGGAAGCTCCCTTGGGAGTTCCGTCAGGAGTTGCAGAAGGTCCGGAAACCATTCCGCGTGATGCCATAGCGGAGCTACTAGAGTCATGGAACAGTTGACCGATAGTCTGGTCCTGTTGAGCACCCTTCTCATCAGACAGAATGGTGGGAAGGCATACACGTCGATGTTGTCCCACCGTTGCTGGAAAGCATCTTGCCAGAGTGCCTTGGGGTCCGGGACTGGTGAGCAGTACAGGGGCAGCTTGAAGTTCAAGGCTGTCGCGAACAAGTCCACCGTCGGGGAACCCCACAAAGTCAGGACTTTGTTGGCTATCTGAGGATCCAAAGACCACTCGGTACTCACTATCTGCGAAGCCCTGCTCAGACTGTCGGCGAGCACATTCCTCTTGCCAGGAATGAAGCGAGCTGATAGTGTTATCGAGTGGGTTTCGGTCCACCTCAGAGTCTCTACTGCAAGATGGGATAGCTGTTGCGAAAAAGTGCCTCCCTGCTTGTTGATATAAGCCACTACCGTGGTGTTGTCGCTCATCACCACCACGGAGTGACCCGCCAGGAACCGTTGGAACTGTTGAAGGGCCAGAAAGACGGCCTTCAATTCTAGCAGGTTGATGTGTAGGCACTTTTCTGATTCTGACCAAAGGCCTGAGGCCCTCTGGTTCAGAACGTGCGCCCCCCACCCTTCTTTTGACGCGTCCGAAAACAGAGTCAATTCCGGGGGAAGGACGAGAAGACTCACTCCCTTTCGCAGGTTCTCGTCGGCCAGCCACCACCGCAAGTCCGTCTGTTCCAGAGACCCCATTGGGATCAGAGTGTCCGGGGAATCGGATCCTTGATTCCACCGGGACTTGAGCCGCCATTGAAGGGATCTCATCCTGAGGCGGCTGTTTGGAACCAGACGGGCCAGGGAGGATAGGTGGCCCAAGAGACGCAACCACGATTGGGCGGGGAGTTCTTTTCGCCTGAGGAAAGGTTCCGCCACCCTCCTCAGCCTTGCTATCCGGTCGTCTGATGGAAAGGCTTTGTGGAGATTGGTGTCTATTAGCATGCCTAGATAAACCAGTCGCTGGGACGGCTGCAGAGAGGACTTCTCGAGGTTTACCACGATCCCCAGATCCTGGCAAAGATCTAGAAGCCTGTCTCGGTGTCGAAGAAGGGTCGACTCCGAGTCTGCTAGGATCAGCCAATCGTCTAGGTAACGAAGGAGACGAATGCCGTTCCTGTGCGCCCAAGTCGAAATCAGGGTGAACACTCTGGTGAACACCTGAGGAGCTGTGGAGAGACCGAAACACAGCACCTTGAACTGGTAGATCTTGTTGTCTAGGCAGAATCTCAGGTACTTCCTGGAAGACGGATGGATTGGGATCTGGAAGTACGCATCCTTTAGATCCAGTGTACACATGAAGTCTTGTGGTCTCACCGCAAGTCTGACTGTGTCTGCTGTCTCCATGCTGAACCGGGTTTGTTTGACAAACCTGTTCAGAGCCGAGAGATCGATGACGGGTCTCCAGTCTCCAGTAGCCTTCTTTACAAGAAAGAGTCGACTGAAGAAGCCTGGAGAGCCGTCCACGACCTCCTGGAGAGCACCCTTCTCGAACATGGTCTTGACTTCGGCCTGAAGGGCCAGCCCCTTTGCCGATCCCATGGCATAGGAGCTCAACGACACTGGATTCGCTGTCAGGGGAGGTTGAGATGACGTGAACGGGACGCGATAACCTTGGCCGATCACCGAGATCGTCCAAGCATCGGCCCCGAGATGTTGCCACCTGCGGACGCAACGCTGAAGGCATCCCCCCACAGGTGGACACGCAGGGGGACTGCCACCCCTAGGGCTTGCGGCCGCGGCCGCCACCCCTAGAAGTCTTGCCTCCCCTGGAGGACTTACCACCCCTCTTGACCTTGGCTGGAAAGGGCTGGGGCTTAGACACCACTTTCTTAGCTGCCGGTGCCTGTTTTGGAGCCTTACGAGGCTGTTGCTGCTGTTGTGGCGGGGCTGGAGGCTTATAGGGCCGAGTTGTAAGGGCCCTGTGGAGGAGGGAGTCCGTGCTGGATTTCCTCCACCTCTCAGCCGTTCGCTCCAAGTCTTGAGGCTCAAACAGGCTCTCCCCCAGGAGGGAGGCATGTCGGAGCCTACACACATCTACGGCGGGGACCTTCGGATGGAATCTCTCGGACACAGCATCGCGACGCTTCAACACCGAGTTGGCCCACAGGGTGGTAACCTGGTGCGCCAAGAACTCGATGGAGCGGGTGCCCGAGAGCAAGAAGGTCTCTAGGGCCTTCCTATTGGTCTCCTTGGACAAGTCCTCAGATCGCAATAGGATGCCCAGAGATCCTAACCAGAAGTCCAGCCACGAAGTGGCCTGCATGGCACACTTAGCGACCTTCTCGTGGTTAAGGATCTCTGCCGCCGAGAACGACACCTGCCGGGCAGAGAGTTTCTCCAAGGGAACTCCCTTCGCCAGCTCCTCCACAGAGTGATGGAGCGGAAGAGCGAGGTTGTGCTCACCCAGGATCTCGAAATACCTCCTCTGCTGAAGGCGAGGAGGAGGGATGAGTTTGTTCCCGGCAGTGGAACGACTGGAGGAGGCAAGAAGTGCGAGCTGAGCATTGGCCCTAGCTCTGGCACTCTTCAGCCCCCGAGACCAGGGCAGAGCTGCACTGGTCTTAGGGGCCTTCCGAACGTCGAACACTTCATCCAGAATTGTGTCTTTGCCTTCACGGGGGGGGATGACTGGATCCGTAAGACTGTTAAGTTGCCTTATCAGGCTTAGGACCTGCCAGAAGGCATGTTCGGACTCTTGCTGTTCTCCTCCCTGTGGGCTGGCAGCTAAGTCTCCTGCCCCAGGAATCTCTTCCTGGGGTGATACGTGGACATTCCCCTGGGTAGTCATGGGTTCCTGTCGAATCCTTGCAGAGGATTTAGGGATGGTCTTGGAATCCTTGGGCTCCCTCCTAGGAGGGATACAGGATCCCAACAACGAGGTTCGAGGGGCCCCTTCCTCACGAGACAATTCTCCTGCCTGAAGCGAAGTCTCCCCCCCTGGTGCCGGGGGGAAGACTACCGGTCCACTGGACTCACCTGAGGACGGAAAGGCCTCGTCCACGGGAGAAGGAGAGAGTACTCGTGCAGGAGAGGGGACCCTCGAGACCGACCTCTTGGGAACCAACTTCGCCCTGGGGGAAGTCACCACGAAGTCCACTCCTCTCTTTCTCTTCAGCGAAGGAGAGACAGCCGCTGGTTTGTTACCCTGGCCGGCGAGTGCTGGTTTCATAACCCTCACTAACGCCCGTGCCAGCGGACCAAACCAAGTCTGCTGCTCAAAGGACACAGAGTCCGAAATCCTCGCTAAGGTGAAAGGGATCGGGCGATCCTTTGGAGTGGACACGATGGTACCTGCCTGAAAAGAAGGTGGGGAAGAATGCTGTAATGACCTGTCCTCGTCCTGCAATACCAACCTGTGCTTGGATGGAGGTGATCCCGAGTGCCGTCTAGGAGCACGCGTCCCTGCTGCTACCACCGGCTGTGGAATTCGCCGCGAACTATGGTCGCGCGAGGGTGAACGGTCGCGCAAAGGCGAATGGTTGCGCGGGTGATCGCGCGGGCGTACAGGCGAGCGGTCGCGCGGGCGCGCAGGCGAGCGGTCGCGCGGGCGCGCAGGCGAGCGATCGCGCGGGCGCGCAGGCGAGCGATCACGCGGGCGCGCAGGCGAGTGGGCGTGAGGGTGGGCAGGTAAAGGAACACGTGTCCGAGGCGACGAACGCAAGCGATGGCGCGACGGCGAGGGATCGTGCTGCCGCGTAGGTGAAGAAGATCGCTGGCGATAATGATCACGTGATGGTAAGCGATGGCGAGCGGCATGTGAAGGTGAATGATTGCGCGCAAGAGGGCGGTCGTTCAGGGTATTGCGATGAGGAGCAGCATGCGTAAGCGGGCGATCGTTCAGGGTTGTGCGATGGCGAGCAGCATGCGTAGGTGAATGATCGCGTGAAAGGGTGCGATGGTGATCAGCATCCGCAGGAAGGCGATCGTTCAGGGTATTGCGATGAGGAGCAGCATGCGTAAGCGGGCGATCGTGCAGGGTTGTGCGATGGCGAGCAGCATGCGCAGGTGAATGATCGCGTGAAAGGGTGCGATGGTGATCAGCATCCGCAGGAGGGCGATCGTTCAGGGTATTGCGATGAGGAGCAGCATGCGAAAGCGGGCGATCGTGCAGGGTTGAGCGATGGCGAGCAGCATGCGTAAGCGGGCGATCGTGCAGGGTTGTGCGATGGTGATCAGCATCCGCAGGAGGGCGATCGTTCAGGGTATTGCGATGAGGAGCAGCATGCGTAAGCGGGCGATCATGCAGGTTCGTGCGATGGCGGGCAGCATGTGAAGGTGATCGCTGGCGAACTGGTGATCGCTGGCGAGCTGGTGATCGCTGGCGAGCTGGTGATCGCTGGCGAGCAGAAGGTCGACGCGTGTCCTGTGAGAGGATAGGTTCACGAGCAGGAACGGGAAGATCGCTGGCGCGTTGGCGAACATGTGTTTCTGACACACGATGGTGAGCAGGGAGTTCAGCAGGAACTAAAGGGTGGTCAGAGACCGCAGGGCGATGGTCCTCAAATGAGCGCTGACGCTCGGAAGAGAGCTGACGAGCAGGAGAGCGCTGGCGAGGGGGGCGAACCTCAGGAGAGAGCCGACGAGCAGGTGAGCGTCGGCGAGCAGGAGAGTCTTGGCGAGCAGGAGATCGTCGACGAGCAGGAGATCGCTGGCGAGCAGGAGAGCGCTTGTGCGCTGGCCCTGCTCGCGTAAGGGAAGAATCCCTTAGCCCCGAAGGGACCGTTGCCCGTCGGGTGACGAGTTCTCCAGAAGGCGAAGATCCGGCAGGAGATGGAGAGCGGTCCGCAGAGAGGTTCAAGGAGGGCGGAGTAGTCGGTTGAGGCTGACGAGGAGAGTCCCCCCCGGAGGACGAAGACCCAAAAAGGCGCCTCTTAGTCCCCCTGTAAGGGGAAGGGAGGCCCTTGTGGCGTAGAGGGCGGTGAGCCTTACGGCGGAGGCGGCCTCGGGGGAGATCGTCGGGACCATCGGTCCTCCGAAGGGGAGTCTCCTTCAAAACACTTCCCTCAGAAGGAAGCTGGGCAGCAGTCGAGACCGAAGGACTCACTTCCCCCTTCGAAGGATGCACGGAAGGAGGAGGAGAGCCTAGAGCACCATCACCAGCAACAGCACCTGCGTCGGAAGGCCCAGCCACGTCGGAGGCCTCTGTCACCACGACGTCGACAATAGACAGAGGGTCTACCTC
>NC_090763.1:19654615-19667115 GCF_036898095.1 Palaemon carinicauda | reverse complement strand
TTCCCTCAGCAACGTTTTATCCTTCATGCACTTTCCTTTAGCAACGTTTTGTCCTTCATGCACTTTCCCTCAGTAACGTTTTATCCTTCATGCACTTTCCTTTAGCAAAGTTTTGTCCTTCATGCACTTTCCCTCAGCAACGTTTTATCCTTCATGCACTTTCCTTTAGCAACGTTTTGTCCTTCATGCACTTTCCCTTAGCAACGTTTTATCCTTCATGCACTTTTCCTTAGCAACGTTTTGTCCTTCATGCACTTTCCCTTAGCAACGTTTTATCCTTCATGCACTTTCCCTTAGCAACGTTTTATCCTTCATGCACTTTCCCTTAGCAACGTTTTGTCCTTCATGCACTTTCCCTCAGCAACGTTTTGTCCTCCATGCACTTTCCCTCAGCAACCTTTTGTCCTCCATGCACTTTCCCTCAGCAACGTTTCATCCTTCATGCGCTTTCCCTCAGCAACGTTTCATCCTTCATGCGCTTTCCCTTAGCAACGTTTTGTTCTTCATGCACTTTCCCTTAGCAACGTTTTGTTCATGCACTTTCCCTTAGCAACGTTTTGTTCATGCACTTTCCCTTAGCAACGTTTTGTTCTTCATGCACTTTCCCTTAGCAACGTTTTGTCTTTCATGCATTTTCCATTAGCAACGTTTTGTCCTTCATGCATTTTCCATTAGCAACGTTTTGTCCTTCATGCACTTTTCCTTAGCAACGTTTTGTCCTTCATGCACTTTTCCTTAGCAACGTTTTGTCCTTCATGCACTTTTCCTTAGCAACATTTTGTCCTTCATGCACTTTTCCTTAGCAACGTTTTGTCCTTCATGCACTTTTCCTTAGCAACGTTTTGTCCTTCATGCACTTTTCCTTAGCAATGTTATATCCTTCATGCACTTTCCCTTGGAAAAGTTTTGTCCTTCATGCACTTTCCCTCAGCAACGTTTTGTCCTTCATGCACTTTCCCTTAGCAACGTTGTATCCTTCATGCACTTTCCCTTAGCAACGTTTTGTCCTTTATGCACTTTCTCTTGGCAACGTTCTGTCCTTCATGCACTTTTCCTTAGCAACATTTTGTCCTTCATGCACTTTTCCTTAGGAACGTTTTGTCCTTCGTGCATATTCCCTTAGCAACGTTTAGTCCTTCATGCATTTTCCCTTCGCAACATTGTTTCTCATGCTCCTTAGCAACATTTTGTCCTTCATGCACTTTCCCTTAGCAACATTTTATCCTTGATGCAGTCTCCCCCTTAGCAACACTATCCCTCATGCATTCTGCCTTGGCAATATTTTGTCCTTTACACAGTTTCCCTTTGCAACTTTCTATACTTCATGCAGTCTGCAACATTCCAAGCTTCATAAAATATCAATTGGCAGCATTGTCCTTCAAACACACTCCCTTTGCAAAGTTTCATCCTGCATGCAGTGTTTCTTAATAACAAATGGTCCTTTATATGATCTCTTAGATATATTGTGTTCGCCATACCGCCTCCCTTAGCGGCATATTGTCCTTCGTGTAATCCCCTTCAACGACGTTCTTCCTTCAGTCAGTTTCCCTTGGCAATACTTGCACCTTATGCAATCTTTTAGTAAAATTTTTCCCTTCATGCATTCTCCCTTTGTAATACTTTATTATTCATGCAGTCGACTTCAGCAATATTTTGTTCCGCGTGCAATCTTTTACTTAAATTTCCCCCGTCATGCATTCTCTCTAAGTAATACTTTTACCATTCATGCAGTGTCTCCCGTATCAACAATTTGTCCTTCCATGCAATGCTTCCCTTATCATCAATGTCTTTCATGCAGTGTCTCCCTTATCAACATTTTGCCCGAACTACAGTCTCCTTGGCAATATTTTGTCCTTTATGCAGTCTCCCTTGGCAAAATTCTGTCCTTCATGCAGTCTCCCTTGGAAAAATTTGATCCTTCATGCAGTACCCCCAGTCTCCTTAATATTTGGTCCTTCAGGCACTCATAGGAACATTTTGTCCCTCATGCAGTCTCCCCTTGGCAACATCATGACCTTCATGCAGTTTCCCTTCGCAATATTTCGTTCTGCATGCAATCTTAGTGACATTTAGTCCTTCATGCAATCTTTCAGCAACATTCTTTACTTCACAGTCTACTTTTGCAACAAATTGTCCTTAATGCAGACTCCCTTTGCCACATCTCAACCTCCATGCAATACCCATTGGCAGCATTGTCATTCAAGCTGTCTTCCTTAGCAAAATATTGCAATTCATGCAGTTTCCCTTAGTAACATTTTTGCCTTCATACAGTCTCCCTTAGCAATATCTTGTTCATCAAACATTCCCATGGCATAATTTTACCCTTCAAGCAGTCTCCCTCTTGCCAATATGTTGCCCTTCGTGCAATCTCTCTGAGATACACTCTGTCCCTAATGCAATCTCTTAATACCATTTTGTCAGGCATGCAATCTCTCTTAGTAAAATTCGATCCTGCACACAATCTCTCTTAGTAACATACGGCCCTGCAAGCAATCTCTCTTAGTAACATTCTGTCCATCGTGCAACCTACCTTAGTAATATTCTGTCCTACATGTAATCTCTCACTAACATTCTGTCCATCATGCAATCTACCTTAGTAACATTCTGCCCTGCATGCAATCTACCTTAGTAACATTTTGCCCTGCATGCAATCTACCTTAGTAACATTCTGCCCTACATGTAATCTACCTTAATAACATTCTGTCCTCATGCAATCTCTTATAGTAGCATTCTGTCCTGCATGCAATCTACCTTAGTAACATTCTGTCCGTCATGCTCTCTAATAGTGAGATTTTGTCCAACATGCTATCACTTTTAGTAACATTCTGTCCTTCATGCAATCTCTCTTAGTAACATTCTGCCCTATATGCAATCTACCTTAGTAACATTCTATACTGCATGCAATCTACCTTAGTAACATTCTATACTGCATGCAATCTACCTTAGTAACATTCGGTCATGCATGCAATCTCTTAGTAACATTCTTTCCTGAATGCAATCTACATTAGTAACACGGTCCTGCATGCAATCTACCTTGGTAATATTCTGTCCTGCATGCACTCTCTCTCTTAGTAACATTCTTTCCTGGATGCAATCTACATTAGTAACATTGTCCTGCATGCAATCTACCTTGGTAACATTCTATCCAGCACGCAATGTACCTGGGTAACATTCTGTCATGCATGCAATATCTTAACATTCTGTCCTGCATGCAATCTTTCAGTAATATTATGTCCTGCATGTAACCTCTTAGTACCATTTTGTCAGGCATGCAATCTCTCTTAGTAACATTCGATCCTGCAAGCAATCTCTTGGTAACATACGGTCCTGCAAGCAATCTCTCTCAGTAACATTCTGCCCTGCATTCAATCTTCCTTAGTAACATTCTGTCCCCCATGGAATCTACCTTAGTAACATTCTATACTGCATGCAATCAACCTTAGTAACATTCTATACTGCATGCAATTTACATTAATAACACTGTCCTGCATGCAATCTACCTTGGTAACATTCTATCCAGCACGCAATCTACCTGGGTAACATTGTCATACATGCAATATCTAAGTAAAGTTCTGTCCTGTATGCAATATCTTGGTAACATTGTCCTGCATGCAATCTTTCAGCAACATTATGTCCGGCATGTAACATTAGTGACATTCTGTCCTGCATGCAATGTTTTAGTAACCTTCTGTACTGCATGCAATGTTTTAGTAACCTTCTGTAGTGCATGCAATGTTTTAGTAACCTTCTGTAGTGCATGCAATATTTTAGTACCATACTGTACTGCATGCAATTTCCCTTAGAAACATTCTTCTGCATGTAATCTATCTTAGTAACATTCTGCTATGCATGCAATCTCTTTGTAACAATCCTACATGCAATACCTTACCTTAGTAACATTCTGCCCCGCATGACTCTCAGAAACATTGTCTTGCATGCAATCTCTCTTACTAACATTCTGTCCTGCATGCAATCTCTTAGTAACATTCTGTCCTGCATGCAATCTCTTACTAAAATTGTCTTGCATGCAATCGCAGAAACGTTCTGTCCTGCTTTCACTATAAGAAACATGCAATCTCTTAGTAATATTGTCCTCCATGCAATGTCACTATGTAACATTCTGTCCTTCATGCAATGTCACTATGTAACATTATGTCCTTCATGCAATGTCACTATGAAACATTCAGTCCTAAATGCAATCTCTCTTAGTAACATTATGTCCTTCATGCAATGTCACTATGAAACATTCAGTCCTAAATGCAATCTCTCTTAGTAACATTATGTCCTGCATGACATCTACCTGGGTTACATTTTGTTCTTCATGCAATCTACCTTGGTTACATTCTATCCTTCATGCAATCTACCTTGGTAACATTCTGTCCTGCATGCAATCTACCTTGGTAACATTCTGTCCTGTATGCAATCTACCTTGGTAACATTCTGCCAAGCATGCAATATCTAAGTAAAGTTTGTCTTGCATGCAATCTTTGTAACATTCTGTAATCCATGCAATTTCCCTAAGTAACATTCTTTTCCTGCATGCAATCTCTCTTGGTAACATTCTGTCCTTCATGCAATCTACCTTAGTAACATTCTGTCCTGAATGCAATCTCTCTTAGTAAAATTCTGTTCTGTATGCAATCTCAGAAACATTCCGTCCTGCATGCTCAGAAATATTCTGTTCAGCATGCAATCTCTTAGTAACATCATGTTGTGTATGCCATCTACATTAGTAACATTATGTCGTGTATGCCATCTACCTTAGTAACATTGTGTTGCATGCCATCTACCTTAGTAACATTGTACTGCATGCAATCTTTCTTAGAAACCTTCTGTCCTGCACGCAATCTCTCAGTAACATTCTGTCCTGCATGCAATCTTTCTTAGTAACATTGTGTCCTTTATGCAATCTCTTTGTAACATTGTCCTTCATGCAATCTACCTCAGTAACATTGTCCTACATGCAATCTACCTTGGTAACATTCTGCTCTGCATGCAATCTACCTTAGTAACATTCTGTCCTGCATGAAATCTACCTTGGTAAGATTCTGTCCTGCAGGCAATCTCTTAGTAACATTCTGTCCTGCGTGCAATCTCTTAGTAACATTCTGACCTGCGTGCAATCTCTTAGTAACATTGTCCTGCATGTAATCTCTTCGTAACATTCTGTCCTGCATGCAATCTCAGAAACATTCCGTCCTGCATGCAGTCTTAATAAAATTTAATCCTGCATGCACTCTCTTAGTAACAGTATGTCCTGGGTGCCATCTACCTGGGTACCATTATGTCCTCCATGCAATCTACCTTGGTAACATTCTTTCCTGTATGCAATCACCTTAGTAACAGTCTGTCCTTTATGCAAACTCTTGGTTACATTCCTCCCACAATGCAATATCTTGGTAACATTCTGTCCTGCATGCAATCTCTTAGTAACATTCTGTAATGCATGCAATTTCCCTTAGTAACATTCTGTCCTTCATGCAATTTAGTAAAATTCTGTCCTGAATGCAATCTCTCTTAGTAACATTCTGAACTGTGTGCAATCTCTTAGTAACATTCTGTCCTGCATGCAATTTCTTAGTAACATTATGTCCTGCAGACAATCTCTTAATAACATTCTGCCCTGTATGCCATCTACCTTAGTAACATTATGTCTTGGATGCCATCTACCTTAGAAATTTTCTGTCCTGCATGCAATCTTTCTTAGAGACCTTCTGTCCTGCATACAATCATTCTTGGTAACATTCTGTCCTGCATGCAATATCTCTTAGTAACATTCAGTACTTCATGCAATCATCCTTAGTAACATTCTCTCCTGCATGCAATCTACCTTAGTAACATTCTGTTCTGCATGCAATCTCTTTAAAATACTTTGTCCTGCATGCAATCTCTTGGTAACATTATGTCCTGCATGCAATCTCTTTCAGTAACACTCTCCAGCATGCAATCTCTTTCAGTAACACTCTGCCCAGCATGCACTCTAACATTCTGTCCTGCATGCAATCTTAGAAATACTCTGTCCTGCATGCAATCTTAGAAATACTCTGTCCTGTATGCAATCTCTAAGAAATACTTTGTCCAGCATGCAATCTCGTAGTAACATTCTGTCCTGCATGCAATAACTTTCAGTAACATTCTGTCCAGCATGCAATCTCGTAGTAACATTCTGTCCTGCATGCAATAACTTTCAGTAACATTCTGTCCAGCATGCAATTTCCTTAGTAACATTCTGTCCAGCATGCACTCTCTCAGTAACATTCTATCCTGCATGCAATCTCTTAGTAACATTCTGTCCTACATGTAATCTCTTAGTAACATTCTGTCCTGCATGCAATCTCCCTTAGTCACATTTTGTCCTGCATGCAATCCCTTAGAAACTTTATGTACTGCATGCAATCTACTTTAGTAACATTCTTCCTGCATGCAATCTCTTAGTAACATTCTGTCCTGCATGCAATCATAACCTTCCCCTGCATGCAATCATAATAACCTTCCCTGCATGCAATCTCGCTTAGTAACATTCTGTCCTGCATATAATCTCTTACTAACATTCTGACCTACATGTAATCTCTTGAAAACATTTCTCCTACATGCAATCTCTCTTAGTAACATTCTGTAATGCATGCAATTTCCCTTAGCAACATTCTTTTCCTACAAGCAATCTTGGTAACATTCTGTCCTTCGTGCAATTCATTACATTCTGTCCTGAATGCATCTCTCTAGTGATATTCTGAACTGTGTGCAATCTCTTAGTAACAGTATGTCCTGCAGACCATCTACCTTAGTAATATTCTGTCCTGCATGCAATCTTTCTCAGTAACATTCAGTCCTTCATGCTATCATCCTCAATAACACACTTTTCTGCATGCAATCAACCTTAGTAACATTCTGTCCTGCATCCAATCCACCTTAGTAACATTACCCTGCAAGCAATCTCTTGGAAATACTCTGTCCGGCATGCAATCTCCTTAGTAACATTCTGTACCGCATGCACTCTTAGAATTATTCTGTCCCGCATGCAATCTCTTAGTAAAATTATGTTGTGTATTCCATCTACCTTAGTAACATTCTGTCCAGCATGCAATCTCTCTTAGTAACATTGTCCTTCATGCAATCTCTTAGTAACATTGCCCTGCATGCAATCATTCTTAGTAACATTCTGCCCAGCATACACTCTCTCTTAGTAACATTCTGTCCTGCATGTAATCTCTTGGTAACATTTTTTCCTACATGCAATCTCTTGGCAACATTCAGTCCTGAGTGCAATCTCCCTTAGTAACATTCTGCATGGCATGCAATATTAATCTCCCTTAGTACCATTCTGTCCTGCATGCAATCTTTCTTACTAACACACTGTTCTGTATGCAATCTCTCGGTAACACACTGTTCTGCATGCAATCTCTCTTAGTAACACACTGTTCTGCATGCAATCACTCGGTAACATTCTGCCCTGCGTGCAATCATAGTAACATTCGGCCCGGCATGCAATCTCTGTTAGTAACATTCGGCCTGGCAAGCAATCTCTGTTAGTAACATTCGCCCTGGCATGCAATCTCCCTTAGCAATATTCTGTCCTGCATGCAATCTCTTAGTAACCAGCTGTCCTGCATGCAATCTCTTGGTAACATTATGCCATGCATGCAATCTCTTGGTAACATTATGCCATGCATGCAATCTCTTGGTAACATTATGTCATGCATGCAACATCTTAGTAATAATCTGCCCTGCATGCAACCTCTCTTAGTAACATTCTACCCTGTATGCAATTTCTCTTAGTAACATTCTGCCCTGCATGCAATCTCTCTTGGTAACATTCTGTCCTGCATGCAATCTCTGGGTAACATTCTGCCCTGCATGCAATCTCTTGGTAACATTATGTCATGCAAGCAATCTTTTGGTAACATTGTCATGCATGCAATCCCTTAGTAACATTCTGTCCTGCAAGCAATCTCTTAGTAACATTCTGTCCTGCATGCAATCTCTTAGTAAAATTCTGTCATGCATGCAATCTCTTAGTAACATTCTGTCATGCATGCAATCTCTTAGTAACATTCTGTCATGCATGCAATCTCTTAGTAACATTCTGTCATGCATGCAATCTCTTGGTAACATTATGTCATGCAAGCAATCTTTTGGTAACATTATGTCATGCATGCAATCCCTTAGTAACATTCTGTCCTGCATGCAATCTCTTAGTAACATTCTGTCCTGCATGCAATTTCTTAATAACATTTTGTCATGCATGCAATCTCTTAGTAACATTCTGTCCTGCATGCAATCTCTGGGTAACATTCTGTCATACATGCAACCTCTTGGTAACATTCTGCCCTGCATGCAACCTCTTGGTAACATTATGTCATGCAAGTAATCTTTTGGTAACATTATGTCATGCATGCAATCACTCAGTAACATTCTGTCCTGCATGCAATCTCTTAGTAACATTCTGTCCTGCATGCAATTTCTTAATAACATTCTGTCATGCATGCAATCTCTTAGTAACATTCTGTCCTGCATGCAATCTCTTGGTAACATTATGTCATGCATGCAACCTCTTGGTAACATTATGTCATGCATGCACCCTCTTGGTAACATTATGTCATGCATGCAACCTCTTGGTAACATTATGTCATGCAAGTAATCTTTTGGTAACATTGTGTCATGCATGCAATCACTCAGTAACATTCTGTCCTGCATGCAATCTCTTAGTAACATTCTGTCCTGCATGCAATTTCTTAATAACATTCTGTCATGCATGCAATCTCTTAGTAACATTCTGTCCTGCATGCAATCTCTTGGTAACATTATGTCATGCATGCAACCTCTTGGTAACATTATGTCATGCATGCAACCTCTTGGTAACATTATGTCATGTATGCAACCTCTTAGTAATAATCTGTCCTGCATGCAATCTATTGGAAACATACTGCCCTGCATGCAATCTATTGGTAACATTGTCATGCATGCAATCTCTTGGTAACATTGTCATGCATGCAATCTCTTGGTAACATTGTCATGCATGCAACCTCTCAGTAACATTCTGCCCTGCATGCAATTTCTCTTTGCAACATTCTGCCCTGCATGCAATCTCTTAGCAACATTCTGCCCTGCATGCAATCTCTCTTAGTAACTATGTCATGCATGCAATCTCTTGGTAGCATTATGTCATGCATGCAATCTTTTGGTAACATTGTCATGCATGCAATCTTAGTAATAATCCGTCCTGCATGCAACCTCTCTTAGTAACATTCTGTCCTGCATGCAATCTCTTAGTAACATTCTGCCCTGCATGCAATCTTAGTAACATTCTGTCCTGCATGCAATCTCTTGGTAACATTCTGCCCTGCATGCAATCTCTTGGTAGCATTATGTCATGCATTCAATCTTTTGGTAACATTGTCATGCATGCAATCTTAGTAATAATCCGTCCTGCATGCAACCTCTCTTAGTAACATTCTGTCCTTCATGCAATCTCTTAGTAAGATTGTCCTGCATGCAATCTCTGGGTAACATTCTGACCTGAATGCAATCTCTTGGTAACTTTGTCATGCATGCAATCTCTTGGTAACATTATGTCATGCATGCAATCTCTTGGTAATAATCTGTCATGCATGCAATCTCTTAGTAACACACTGCCCTGCATACAATCTCTTTGTAACCTTCTATGCATGCAATATTAGTAACATTCTGCCCTGCATGCAATCTCCCGAAGTAACATTCTGTCCTGCATGCAATCTTAGTATTCTCCTGCATGCACTCTCTCTTAGTAACATTCTGACCTTCATACTATCTCCGTCAGCGGCATCCCTTCTTCATGCAGTTTCCCTTAGCAATTATTTGCTCCTCGTGCAATCTCTTAATACAATTTCTCCCTTCATGCAGTGACCCTTAGTAATACTTCATCTTTCATGCAGTCTTCTTTTAACAAGATTTTGTTCTCCATGCGGTCTTTCACCCTTCTCAGTCTCCCTCCAGCAAAACACGCTTTAAGCCGTTTACAGAACAAAGTTTGATCCATGAATATCATGGCAATATTTAATTATGAAAAAAGTGTTCCACGTAAAAAATAAACTTTCATAAAATCAACCACAAAACTTAGTCACTTGCGTAATATTCACTTGCAACATTAAACTCCACCACTGCAACTCCCCATAGCAACAAGTAGTCTCCCACTCTATCTCCCATGGAAATGTTTCGACTATCGCTAAGTACCGCATATCCCCGAGCCCTTTTTGGTTCTGAACAGACCATATAGCACAAAGGTTGAGTGATGAATATGCATCGGGTGAGTATGACTAATGAATGAGTGATGACGGCGAGTGAGGGTGTAGGCGCTAAAAACTCGGTCATAATGATTGGGGGGCAACGGTTCTATGCTGATAATTTCATACTACTTCCAGCCAGCATTCACTGGCTTCCCTGTACCTGATAACTTATAGCATCTTGCTTTTCCAACTAGTATTGTAGTTAGCTTGTAATAATAATAATAACAACAACAACAATAATAATGACAACAATAATAATAATAAATAAATAGTAATAATAATAATAAATAATAACGATCCAATTAGAAAAATTTTCTAAAGATAATATTTCCATACTGTAAAGTATTTCCATACTTTAAAGTAATCGAGAACTTCACTCCATAAGGACCTGTAGTTTATACTCCATAAAGGACTTACCTTAAAAAGTACTGAAATTTCAATTAACAAGAACACAAATTTGCACTGGATGCCGAATGAAAATGCAATTCTGCTTCCTTACCTAGCCTAAGTATAAATAAAGAGAGAATAAAGAATTGCAGAAGTAAACAGAAAAGTTTAAACCAAAAGAAAAAAAAATTCTATTAACATGCTCCTCAAGATAAATAAAGCGGTTTCTCTTAAGTGTTTGGTGGAGACGTAATACGTTTTTAAACCCGATGGTGCTTAAAAGGGTGTAAACTCAGGGACTATATATATATATATATATATATATATATATATATATATATATATATATATATATATATATATATATATACACATATATATATATAATTTTTTTTTTTTGAATATGAAATTGTAGAATTGTTCCAAGATGTGAAATCAATAGAAATTCATTAACCTGTAAATCTTATTGGAATTCTAAAGTGAAAAAAAAAAAACTATGAGAACTTTTTTTTATCCTGGTGAAATGGTAAAAAATATCATTAGGTTGTAAAAAAAAATTCAACAGTAAAACCCCATAGAAATCCTTGCTGAATAATTCCAATTTTCTTATTTTCTTAGATCAAAATAACAAGTTGATAGTTCGGTTGACAACGTGGCTAGCAAACTAGAGTAATATCTAAGAAAGTATTCACAATGCAGTATAAATAGATCAAAAGGGTTGGTTTTAATATTAATAAAACTTATAAAAACAAATCCTGCTAAATCACGCAACCTATGACCTGATTTGGTCCTCCTAAACGACTTGATTAATACATAAATTATCTTGCTAAATTATTATCATATAAATTAAAAGTAATGTCATATACTTTTATTCTCATATCTAATATCAATTCTCATTTTTTTTTTTTCTTTTTGGATAAAAAATTTACCGAAATTTAAAATTTTCAGGAAAAACCTTTTCTGAACATTATATTTCTCATTCTTCAGAAAAGGTCATTAAATTGAATGAAACGCTAAAACAAAAGAAAAAGCATTGTTTGCACCCGATGAGATACTACCGCTACAGAGTTATGGGGTCCTTGGACTGGCCGGCCACACAGCACTAGATTGGATGCTTCTCTCTGGTTACGGTTCATTTTCCCTTTGCCTACACATATACCGAATGGTATGGAATATTCTTTACATATCCTCCTCTGTCCTCATACACCTGACAGCACTGAAATTACCAGACAATTCTTCTCTCACGAGGTTAACTACTGCACTGTAATTGTGCCGAGGCCACTTTGCTCTTGTTAAGGGTAGAAGAGAGACTTCAGCTACGGTAAGCAGGTCTTCTAGGAGGACACTCCAAAATTAAACCATTATTCTCTAGTCTAAAGTAGTGTCATAGCCTCTGCACCATGGTCTTCCACTGTCTTGGATTCGAGTTCTCTTGCTTGAAGGTACACTTGGGCACACTATTCTATTTTATTTCTCTTCCTTTTGCTTTGTTAAAATTTTTATAGTTTATATAAGAAACATTTTAATATTGTTACTAGTCTTAAAATATTTTGTATTTCCTCGTTTCCTCTCCTCACTAGGCTATTTTCCCTGTTGGAGCCCCTGGGCTTATACCATCCTGCTTTTCCAACTATGGTTGTAGCCTAGCAAGTAATAATAATAATAATAATGATAATAATAATAATAATAATAATAATAATAATAAACCCCTCCCCCACCCAAAAATTAACAAAATATATGGTTTCTTTACAAATGAAATAATGTAACTTCAACGATGCGACGATGTATCATTTCTGATGCTGCATGTGTAATTTACTAATGGGGAAATGTATCATTTACTGATGGGGAAAT
>NC_090763.1:19629615-19649615 GCF_036898095.1 Palaemon carinicauda | reverse complement strand
TGAAACTTGAACACCCACCCACCCTCTGATACATAGTATAGAAAAATTTCAAACAAAACCTACAGAAAGATGGATGTAAAAAAGGAGGAATGGAGGTAAATCAGAAGGCTTGGTGGGAGCAACTATAGCCTGTAGGGACGCTGCATACATCTTTAGCAATGCCTACAGTGTGCCAAACGAGGTGCACTCACCGTACTAATCCCCTACGGAAGCGAATCCAATTATGCCAACAACAAACACCCGTTTAAATGCCTCTCGTAAATGTCAGAGGCAAGGCACAGCGACAATGCCCTAGAAACTATCCATATATACATGATCAGCTAAGGCCCCATTCTACCCAAGCTAGGACCAGGCAATGGCTGTTGATGACCCAGCAGAATGCAGATAGACCTATAGGCTCCCCAAAACCCCCCATCTTTAGCTCACAAGGATGGTGAGGTCGTAGGTACTAAAGAAACTAACGAGTTTGAGGGGCTCGAACCCCAGTCCGGCGATCACCAAGCAGGCATGTAAGGGCTTGGTTCTATTTTGCTAATAGAACTAACTCCTTGTTTTGAAGAAGTTTCTGATTTTGACATTAGAAAAACAAACTATTCTACTTTGAAAGTTTTGCAGAACCTCAACTGCAGCATCATTCAACTCTTGTTTCTTCAATGATTGCTACAAATTGATTTTTCTAAATTGTAACAGCCAGTTACTTTAAGAAAATGTCTTTGGCATCATTTGTTATTTCAAATCACAGGTTTCACATATTCCATTTCAATTTTGGTTAACATTATCATTACAAAAATCATTATCATCATCATCAGTAGTAGTAGTAGTAGTAGTAGTAGTAGTAGTAGTAGTAGTTATTATCATCATTAAAAGTAGGAAATTAAGCAGCCCAAAGTTAATCTTGGCCAAAGATATTCTGTAATAAATCCACTTCAATTTGACATAACAGCGTAAATTCGATTTAATTTCAATTTCAATAAGAATGACCAATTCGATTACTTCAGAGTTTGGCATCGATTCCTATTACACCTTGCAAACATCTGCAGCCCAACAGGTGATGATCTGGGGGGATCAGCGTTAATGGACATACCGCACATACACTAGCCAGTGCAAGTGGAATACCCCAAGCGTAAACAATGGTATACCTTACGTGTAAACAAACAAAGATGCCTCTGTAAAGGACACTCGGTTGGTGTAAAAGTTAAATTCTACTTGCTGAAATAAATTGTTACCTAAGAATGATTAAATTAAAGAACATTGAATGTGTTATTAAGGCGTCCAAAGAGTCGCCTTCAAACAAGAATATCTGCAAAGATAAGGATTGCGGGTTTGTAAAAAGATAAGGATTGCAGACTTGTGTAGACAGATAAGGATTGTAGGCTTGTAAAAAGATAAAGATTGTAGGCTTGTAAAAAGATAAGGATTGCAGACTTGTGCAAACAGATAAGGATTGCAGGCTTGTAAAAAGATAAAAGATTGTATGCTTGTAAAAAGATAGGGATTGTGGGTTTGTAAAAAGATAAGGATTGCAGACTTGTAAAAAGATAAAGATTGTAGATTGTAAAAAGATAAAGATTGTAGGTTGTAAAAAGATAAAGATTGTAGGTTGTAAAAAGTTAAAGATTGTAGGTTGTAAAAAGATGAAGATTGTAGGTTGTAAAAAGATGAAGATTGTAGGTTGTAAAAAGATGAAGATTGTAGGTTGTAAAAAGATAAGGATTGCAAGCTTGTAAACAATCGAATTGTGTGGAAGCGTAAAATAAAAGGAAATGATTATACGTAAACGAAATAAACTGTGTAGGAAGAATATTACTATTAAAAAAATGTAGACTTGTAAAGAGCCAAGATCCGATCTGAAGAGTTTTAAATACTTTAAAATATTATGTCTTCCATCTTAATTTTAATGAGAATGGGCGTATGGAATTTGTACTAGAAGCGCAAGGGCCCCTTCATTGCTGCCGTGCAACTAGAGGAAAATCGGGCCGTTCCGCTATGGACTTAAAGTCAAGAGATTAGACTAAAAAATTAAATAAACCAATAGTGTGCATAAATAAAGACACTAACAAGTAGGTGTAAATAGGGGCTTTAAACACGATGCAAAAACCCTTTTAGTATTGTCTAGATTCTAGACTACTGCGTAGCTTCCACTGACAGCGCTAACGCCCTTCAGGGGAATATTTATTTGTACTTCGTCTACCCAGAAGACATTCCAACGAACTACAAGGCAGACGGTTTTTAAAAGGGAGGAAAATGAGAGGACAAGAGGACAAATGGACAAATGGACACCTAGCCGTAAAGTCTTGGGGCAAAATAAATTAAAATGAGGATAGTATTATGAAAACTGGAGGAAAGGTCAAAAGGAGAATGAAAAGTGGAGATTTTAAAAGGAAATGAAAATATGCAAATACAAGGCGAAAATGACAAAGGGAACATATTTTTAGGGGCGAAATGCTTAAAACAATTCTGTTAAAACTACATAGAAATAATCACTGCAGTTGTTATCGAAATATTGAAAAATATATTCCAACAACGAAACCCTTAGAATAACGGGAGCGCGCGCAAACTAATGGTTCCATTCATTATGCAAATTCATTATCAGTTTTTAATTCTTTTTTAACTTAAAAAATACTTTCCCTGGTCATTCTCATTGTTTAAAAATCTATAAAAGACCACCTAACCATTGCTTCCATAAACACCTAGTCTTCTTCCAACAATCTCTAACACTAAATATTCAAAGGTCAGTTTCCAACGACCTTCAATATACTTTGGCCTAATAATATTCATCAATCTTTCTCCAACATTGTATTACATTTTGCTCCAACACCAAAAATCTACCTCCAACAGTCAATTTTCGCTTATCTGTACTCTCTTTCCCAGTCTTCCAACAACCCAATCTCCAACAAAATCTCAACACTTTATATCCCACAGTCTTCCTCCTACAATAAGAGAAAAGATCAAGTGGATGCAGTGAATTGTAAATTGGGGCAAGAGTAATATAACAAATAGGGAGGGAAGGGCAAAGGGATAGTAAGGATGGGAGGGAAAAAAAAGAATTGAAGGATGAAGGAAGAGGATGGTAAGAATGGGATATGGAGCAGAAAGGAAAGTGCTGTGTGTGTGTGAGAGAGAGAGAGAGAGAGAGAGAGAGAGAGAGAGAGAGAGAGAGAGAGAGAGACCTGGAGGGAGGTAAGAGGTGAGGATTTGAAGAGACCGGGGGGGGGGAGGGAGGGAGAGGTTAAAAAGAATTGTAATGTCAGCATCATCATAATCAACATCTTTCTCGGCGAAAACAACATCGGGTATGACGTCACTATGCAGGGATTCAAAAGCATATTGGGTTCTCAAGATGCAATTAAGAGTTAATTAACCGTAGTCTTTCCCCCTCTCAAACCACAAACCCATTTCCTCTCGTAAATCAAAACTGAAGTAAATGCGTTTGAAACTTAACCTCTTCTTTGTCTCGACGTCTAATTTAAACTAAATTTTTCTTCGATAACAGATTAGTACATTAATAAATTATGCTTGAAATTCCGGTACCCCAAGTGCCTTACACATACCTTCTGCTTTAAATTTTCGTCATAGTAATACAGACCTAATTGTTGGTACAATAAAATTAGTTTCATAATCTAAATTTTTTAACAATATAGTGTCATTGTATAGTTACACCAATTTATTTTTCAAGAATTTTAAGATAAGAGCTAACTCATCACCATGCGGATTTGATCTGATAAGTGTGCTACGCCTTTGAACAGCTTCTTTACTTATTACTTAACAATGAACTAGACTACTAGACCATCAACTTAATCTTGGCTCATTATACTTTATGTAAGCTATTAGACCTAATGTTTGTAAACAAAGCTTAATGCCAATATTCAACCATAGCCATAACAACGAGCAAAAGCTTCAAGACGAATATCGCGCTGCAAGGAAAACGAACAAGACGAAGGTTGGAAGAGAAAGAAATTTCAACAGGAAGAAGGCAAGAGCCATCTGAAGGTTACCGAGGAAAAGGTTAGCAAAGAGACAAGTGGGAAGGTTGTCTCAAGTAAATTACGACCTGGGAGTAGGTTTACTCAAGCTGGATGACATTCACAAGTTCTGCTCTCTAAAGATTTTTAAGATTAATGATACTTAATGAATAGCTCTAACCCCACCGAGAGAGAGAGAGAGAGAGAGAGAGAGAGAGAGAGAGAGAGAGAGAGAGGATTCAGTTTTGTTTGCTAGACAAAACACGTGTTCTTTTCCTCGCCATGTGGGAATGCAACCCGCAACGATCAGCTAGTATTTAATTATCTGCTTAGATGAACATAGGATACTCATTTTCAAGGAAAGTGCATAGAGAGAGAGAGAGAGAGAGAGAGAGAGAGAGAGAGAGAGAGAGAGAGAGAGAGAGAGAGATAGAGAGAGGAGAGAGAGAGAGAGAGAGAATCGTGTTTTCCCCAAGATCATTAAATTCCCACGAGATCATTAGCTAGGATCGTCATCAAGAAAGTCGTGTTAAATATCTGGAGACACTAAGACTGTACGCAAGCGCCCTCCAACCCCCCACCCCCTTGGCAATCGGATGGTCTGTCAGGCAGGGGAGTAATGCGTCTAGCACAGCAGGTATAACCAGATGTCGATACCCAACACCAACCTGCAATTTTGGCAGTTTAAGAGTCTTATACTACAAGCGATACGGTGAATGCAAATAGTTGGCGACAGTTTAAAACAGAGAGAGAGAGAGAGAGAGAGGAGAGAGAGAGAGAGAGAGAGAGAGAGTGAGAGAGAGGAGAGAGAAGAGAGAAATCGCTGCAGAAGACATTTACCCAATTCATGTAATATTTTACGAAAAGAATGAATGGTCAGTGAATTTCGGCAATTCAAGAGACATTACTACAAAGGGTTCAACCTAAAATAGCTATAACTCCCTAATTAAATTAAGATTAAAAAGGACGTGTGTGTAAATAACTCCTCCGCTATTCCCAGACAGAGAGACAGACATTCGTTGATCAGAAAAGGTAAAAGCTAAAAGCTAAATGGCATTTCCTCTAGCGATACTACGCAGACGTGTAACAAAAATAAAACGCTGCCAAAAGGTGGGGAATGAGAAGAGGGGATTGGTGTATGGGGTCGGATGGGACGTATTGAATGCCATAATAAGATAATCATTTCGCTGACAACGCCCTGGGACAAGTAAAACGGAACACAATGCAATCTGACGGGGCTTATTGTTAGCGATGTGAAATCTACCAACAGTGTTCAAAATAATTGACACCACCAATGTCTATACAGGGGAAAGTACAGTAGACAGGGACAGGCCGGAAGGGAGGGGGGAGATGAATGGGGAGGAGCGGTAAAGGGGGAGGTAAGAGAGGAGAAAGGTATGCGTTAGAAGAAGGAAAGAGAACGTTGGGAACAGTACTAGAGAGGTTAATAGTACGATTTGTACAGTTTTATTTAGAATTTTTTTCAGTTAGCCTTCGAAAATAGACATCACATTGCAATATGAGCTAAATGGGTTGAATGAGTTTCCCTGAACGAAGAAATTAACTCTGATGGACTTTTTATTCACTGTAAAATAATGAAGACAATGATCAATGAGAAATTTAAATTCGCAGTATATCCTTATATAGTACCTTTTATATTTAAAAAAATAATCTAAGTTTTGAATAATAGCAATATAAAATGGAGTTGAATTAGATGCAAATGGGCCCAGAACCTCATGTTGCATGCACGCACGCACGCTCTCTCTCTCTCTCTCTCTCTCTCTCTCTCTCTCTCTGTCTCTCTCTCTCTCTCTCTCTCTCTCTCTCTCTCTCTCTCTCTCTCTCTCTCTCTCTCAGCACTTTTATCCAATATATTGATTGAAGTGGAAGTAGAACAGAAAAAAAATTAGGAACGGACAAAGATTCTGTAGCATACTCAGGCTGCCACTCTGCGCAAGAGGGAGAGATGTCTGCATGCAGTCTCAGCACTCCAGGTGGAGAGAGAGAGAGAGAGAGAAGAGAGAGAGAGAGAGAGAGAGAGAGAGAGAGAGAGAATATGCTCCTACATATGTCCCACACATGCTGAATATTCTATTACACGATTTTCTTCTTGATTTTTGAGATTTCAAATAATCAAAATAAATATTTATGGAACATAATCGTCTCGCAGAATAGAATTTTCTTAAAAAATTACATTTTCAATTTATTGCCAATACAGTTATAATAATTTTTCTATTCACCAAGGCACTTCCCCCAATTTTTTGGGGTAGTATACATACAAAAAGAACAAAAGGGGGCTTTTCTTCTCTTCGCTCCTCCCAGCCTGACGAGGGTTTCACCAGAGTTTGGTTTGTACTGATATTGATTTTCAAACTAATATATCTAACTTAATAACTCGTGAATACTTACAAGGAGCTAAGCGCCAACAACACAAAGCGTGGCTTCTTTCTACGAGGAACCATTTTGCACACTTACCTGCGGATAACAAAAGAAAAAATGAGGTCATAGATTATATTTAGAGGGCATTTTGTGGCATGCAAACCTTGGTCATTTGTAAACATAAGTAGATAATAAACAAACCATGATGACTATTTTAGCTTTCTCGAAATTGTTTCCCGTAGACTATTAGACTAAGCCATAACAGGAAATAATCGTAAACAGCTAGGCCTAACACTTGGCGATATAGGCCTAAGAAAGTTTTTTAAAGGGTTTATGGGGATTTCAAACTGTTAAAGACTTACATTAGAAGGTGAATGTACATTACAGTGGAAGTGCGTATGTTATCAAGTGCAAATTAGGTCATGAAATTTGCCCCAAACCAAAGTTTTTATAAATACCGTTTATGTTATTCACCAACGTCCAACATGAAATATTCTAATCAAAACAGTACTTATGAATTAAAGTGTAACAATAATCAATTTGCTTTCAAATAGTTCTTAAATTTATTAACTTTCTCTTCAATAAAACAATCTAACTTTGGACAAGTTTCAACTCTCACTAACCCTTTACGATATAAAGTACATAAGAGTAAACACCAAATCGAGAAGATCAAACAAATATATATAAATTAATAATAACCTTCTCTTGACTAATAACAGCTTAGAATTAAGTACACCTACGTGTAGGCCTACTTTTTTCTTCCTGTTATGGACCTATCTAATTAAAAAAAATAGGCCTATATATATTGACTTCTGAGATTTTTTCTTTTATCTAAACATATAATGAATAGTATAATGCAAATTTGATACAAACAGACTATTAACACAATTCTCTCTCTCTCTCTCTCTCTCTCTCTCTCTCTCTCTCTCTCTCTCTCTCTCTCTCTCTCTGCATAATGACGACTATATATCAGTCACATGATAGCACTACATTGAATCCCTCAGATTAAGGCTCATTTTTCCTATACCTACACATAAGAGGAACAGTCTTCTATATTTATAGTATAGTCTTTTCTTTCTTAATACACCTGACAACTTTAAAATAACCGAAAAAAAAAATCTTCTTCACTCAAGGGGTTAACTACTATCATTACCATGATTACGACATAAGCTTTAACCCTAACTAGAAAAGCAAGATGCTATAAGCCCAAGGACTCCAACAGGAAAAAAATACCCTAGTGAGGGAAGGAAATAATAATAAAAAAACAAAAGTTATTAACAATCAAAATAAAATCTACTAAAAACGGTAACAACATTAAATTAGATCTCTCATATCTAACTTCAAAAGAGAGAGAGAGAGAGAGAGAGAGAGAGAGAGAGAGAGAGAGAGAGAGAGAGAGAGAGAGAGAGCGTGTACGAGTGTACCCTTAAGCAAGAGCACTCTAATCCAAGAGAGAAAGGCCATGGTACTACCCAAGATTAGAGAACAATGGTTTGCTTTTAGAGTGTCCTACTAGATGAGCCGCTTACCATCGCTAAAAAGTCTCTTCTACCCATAGCAAGAGGAGAGTAGCTACGGAACAGCAAATGCTCAGTGGCTACTTTCCACTTGTTAAGGGTAGAAGAGACTTAAGTTAAGGTAAGCAGCTCTTCTAGAAGTACACTCCAAAACCAAACCATTGTTCTCTAGTCTTAGGTAGTGCCATAGCCTCTTCCGCTGTCTTGAGCTAGAATTTCTTCCTTGAGAATACCTTGCATTCAGATACATTATTCTGCTTATTTCCTTTCCTTACTAGGACTATTTTTCCTGCTGGAAGCCCTTAAAGGGCTTATGACATTCTCCTTGTTCAACCAGGGTTGTAGCTTGGCTAATAATAAATATAATAACAATAATAAAAATAATGATAACAACAAAAACACTAATAATAATAATAATAATAATAATAATAATAATAATAATAATAATAATAATAATAATAAACAATATTTTACTCTGCCCAAGTGCAAACAGTCGGGCTCCATTGCTAATCTGCAGAACCTTCACTTATTTTGCGTTTCAGAATAAGAATGTACACATCAAAACAAAAACGAACCCGGTTACTTTTTACATTGCAAAATAAGAGCAAACAACAAATAAGCATTTACAAACAGATACTTAAAATCAGATCAATCTTTCTTAGCACTGAGTTACTAATGGTTGTCCGTCAAGGAGGTAGCTCTCTCTCTCTCTCTCTCTCTCTCTCTCTCTCTCTCTCTCTCTCTCTGCTACCCACTGAATTCTCAAGGTCAAGATGACGTCACTGTCTGGATATTCCTTTCCTCTTCTTTCACAATTATCACCGAATCACTTCTTCAGTCTATCTACGCTTTCTACCACAAGCGCTGTGTAGTTGGTACCCATGCTTTATCATCATCCTCATTATAATGTCTACGTCTTTTTTTTTAAAGAAATTAACTAAGTCTAAAATGTTTACAAAAGAACAAAACCATTATAGTTAACATTTTGCTTTCAGAGTACATTTTAAAACGCGATTAAGACATTCTCTCTCTCTCTCTCTCTCTCTCTCTCTCTCTCTCTCTCTCTCTCTCTCTCTCTCTCTCTCTCTCTCTCTCTCTCTGTGTGTGTGTGTGTGTGTGTGTGTGTGTGTGTGTGTGTGTTTACAGAAATTTTCTACAGCAATGATTTTACACTAAATACTGTATGCATATATATGAATATATATATATATATATATATATATATATACACATCTATATATATTACATATATACACACACACACACGCATATATATATATATATATATATATATATATATTACATATATATACACACACACACACATATATATATATATATATATATATATACACATATATATATATACACACATATATATATATATATATATAATATATATATATATATATTACATATATTTATATATATATTACATATATTTATATATATATATTACATATATTTATATATATTATATATATATATATACATATATATTATATATATACATATATATATATATTACATATATTTATATATACATATACAGGTATATATGATTTCAATAAGAAATTATACACAGGAGAGAGAGAGAGAGAGAGAGAGAGAGAGAGAGAGAGAGAGAGAGAGAGAGAGAGAGAGAGAGAGAGAGAGAGAATTTACCGCGGTATAGAACACACCAGGATTTCAATGCTTGTAACCCAAAGAAATATCCCCATAAACAAAATGTCCTGCAAAAATCTAAAATACCTATTCATTTCACCTTTAATGATTCTGCGAATTTGAAACCAAAACCAATCTGTACTCTCAACTGGTTAAATAAAGTCGGGCAAGTTTTAAAAACTTGGCTGGCCTTTCTAAAGGCGTTTTTTTCTTTAGGTAATCAAGAGGATTCTTTATTCTATAATAATCTTTTTTATATACAAATTGTTTTAGAAACTATTTTCATTCCTATATCTTGTTTCTCTTCCACTTGTTTTATTATATTTTTTATAGTTTATATATGGAAGATAAAATTTAATGTTACTGTTCATAAAATATTTTGATGGTTTATGACTTCTCTTGTACTTTATTTTTTGCCTTGTTTCCTTTCCTCACTTATTTTTCCCTTGTTGGAGCCCTTGGGCTTATAGCATCCTGCTTTTCCAACTAGGGTTGTAGCTTAGCTTGTAATAACAATAATATAAAACTTCAGATCTTTGAAAAATGGAATTTCTTACTACATAAACGAGCATTTAGCTCTTACTTGGAAAGAGGATATTCATATTACGAATAAATTATACTATTTAATAGACTGAATTTGCATTCGTTCATAAAAAAAAAAAAAAAAAAAAAACAAGACATCGCAGTCCCGTCATTTACCTCGTGAGACAAAAAGACACACCGAGACTTGGCTATATATAAAACAGGTTTATCACACGCAACCACCAGAGCGGGTTCGGCTTCGCTTTGCAATCGGTCTACTCAATCGAACGTTGCTTCGGTTTCCTGCATTTATTAACTCGTTTTCCTACTCTGTTTCCTTCTTTTCTCTATTTACATATTCATCAAGTACTTTTTATGTTTCTTTCACGGAAATAGTCCACAGTCTTCCACTGTCTTGGGTTAGATTCCCTTGCTTGATGGTACACTCGGGCACTCTTAGAGTCAAGAGTTCTAGACTATCTAATTTCTTAATCTAATTTCTCGTTTTTTTTTTCAAAGTTTTTATTTTTTATATAAGAAATACCTATTTTAATGTTAGTTCTTAAAACATTCTATTTTTCCTTTTCCTCACTGACTGGTGATCGCCAAGACTGGGGTTCGAGTCCCGCTCGTTATTTCATTTGGTCGCTGCAATCTCGCCACCCTTGTGTGCTAAGGATGGGGTGCTTGGGAGGAAGTCTATAAGTCTATCGGGTTAAAAACAATGAGGTTATGAGCAGGATGGGGCCTGAGTGGCTGAGAGCATTCTTAGGCCACTTGCAGGTAGGTAGCAGAGGTAAGTCACGTTTTCGCCGTGACCCGCGTGGAAAAGGCTAAAAAGCCAGGTCACTGCCTCTTGCTAGGTATGCGTTATAACCGTAAGTGCATTGCGAAGACGGAAGCACACTTTTTACTCTCTGGTGTGTAGCTATGCAATTTAAAATTATCATCATCATCATCATTATTATTATTATAATTATTATTATTATTATTATTATTATTATTACTTTAATAATTGTTTACAGTAATGTGTCACATTTGATTTAAGGTTAGTTTCTCTTGCTCATATTTCTCATTTACATAATTGTTTACCGTAATTGTCATAAAATCTATTCATAAATAGTCCTTGTTCATAGTTCTATTTTTTCCTGGGATAAGCAGTTTACACGCCTTTGTAACTATTCTCATTTTACAGTAACATTTAAAATATTTGAAAAATACATATATAACATCGATATATTTAACATTTTATAAAGGCCTTTCTAAAGTAAATTTCAAGATGCCATAGATAATTATATTGAAAAAGGAACCCAGCCATAATATCAAATGTATTTTTCGTCTTAATCTGAATAAGAAATCCCTCAAAAATATAACACAACCTAACATTGAAAACACACATCACCTGCCTCGTTAATGTAAGATGTGATTTAATTTATATTTGAGACAATTGACCAGGCGTTGGAGCCAAGGAGGCCATTGGACGCCAAGAAAACCGCAATATAGACTAAAAATTGGAAGCAAGAGCCCGTTCTGGCTTTTACAGCCTACTCGATCTAGGACGACGAAACTCCATAAGCTTAAGTTAATTATCTATTCAGAAAAAAATCTGTCCACATCCTCTTAACTCTTACTATGAAAAATAAAATAGTATACTAACTCCTTTCCATCTCTATATTGAAAGTCAACGGCCGGTTTTTTTTTTATTTTTTTTTAATAAATCGCAAACTCGCCCCGTTTTATATTCTGTAATCCCAAGAATACACAGATTTCTTTAAATTCTAAACTTGCTTCACCGTGAATATTCAATATCAAATCACTATGTAACCAAATAATTAATGAGTTGGAGTAAAACTTTTTGATTTACCCCTAAAATTATAACTCCTATACTCTATGAAGTCCAAATTTTAATATGAACAAATTTTAATATGAAGTCAAAATTTTAATAGGAATTTTTTTTTTATTATGAAGTCAAAATTCTAATAGGAATTTTTTTTTAATATGAAGTCAAAATTTTAATGTCAAATTTTAAAGTGTATTTGAAGCTGTTAGTCCATAAAAGTACTTTCAGCAATATACTATTTACCATGGAATGGCTCAATTTTTCTCCCTTTAGAAAATTTATTATAATCATATATTTTCTCTTTGGTTAAATCCCTTTGCTCCAATTATCAGTTCGCTTTTTTATATTTCTTGATTAACCAAAATAAAAATACCACAAGGAAGATCAAAGACTTTTTAAGATTTCCCTTACACATCCAATCAAACTTCGAACCTAAAAAGAGACGATGAAAAGCTGGAAATGACGTCATCCTATTTCAAGAATTCCTGAATAGAAGTACCAGCCGAAACGACGCTATAATCATTTCGACTCTTCTTCAGTCTCTCAATTGGTTGAATTTTAGGCCATGACATCAACCCTTTCATGTGACGTCATGAGTGTCGTCACATCCTTTAACCGCCGCCTCTTGGTCAAGACACACTCAAGCACACGCTCACATTGTGTGCCAAAGACCGCAAGACCAAAGAAATTAAACTGTCGAACAATCGATCTAGTCAGAAGATAAGAGAATTTCTAGATGCTTTACATAGTTAAACTTGTTAATAAGCCTGATCTAGTCTACGCTTAAATACAAGGAAGAGGAGATTCAACCTGTTGACTCATAAATGACTAAAACATTCCTAGAACTTGGTCCCGGCTCATAAATATGAGTTTAAGGTTATAGGGCATAAAGGTCTCCTGACATCGTCAAAAGGAATGTGAGAAACTTCTAATTCATCATTAAAAAAAATACAAGAATAAATAGATGATAAATAGCGCGACAGCTCTTAGTACATAAAAGGAAAGGTATTGGGTAGTGGCTCTATCATCTCCCAGTGACCATATATGGACTGAAACGGACAACGAGAAAGTCGCCCAGAGAATGAATGCGAGGGCTATAAGGAGTCAAAGTTACAGTTGACTTGTAAGCCTGTTCTAATGAGAACAAACAAGTACAGAATATTAAACCTTATATTTGTTTAGTTAAATATCTGCCGTTACTAAAAATAATTAAGATTGTTAGATAAGCAAAAGCATTTCCAATTCATGAAACTATATTTAGAATTAGAAAGGAAATTGTCACTATCCTTTCTATAAATCACGTAAATTACACGGGATAGGACATATCAAAGTCCTCCCTTTTACCTTCCTTTCCTGGTCAATAAAAAAAGAAACCCTTAGACCGAGTCCCCAGAGCCCCCCCCCCCCCCCTTCCCACCACCAAAATCTGAAATCCAAACCAACGCAGAACCGACATCGAGAAACCGAAGCCGCGCCTCAAAGATACCACGACCCATGAAAAACCACCGCGAGAGGAAGGCGCCTTTGGAAAAGAAGAGAATGATCTAACCGATCTAACGACGATGGGATGTCTGGACGCGTACCGTGTGCCCTCGCAAGTCCACATAAAATACGAATTCATAAGTTAAAACAGTTTGCGTTATTGATTAGTGAGCAAATGTCTTAAAAAAGTAAAAGTTTGATCGTCATGTATACAACCACAAACGAGAAATTAATCGATAACAGTTGGAGAAGTAAATAAAGTATTAAAAGGCAGGAAAAGAGGCAAATCTCCAGAAGATGGCCTAATATTTAATTAATAACAGATGGAGGAGATTTCAGAGTGAAACTGGCTAAACTTTACACGAAATATCTGCAAGAATGCTCTACACATACAGCTTGGAAAGGACTATCATACCGATTTACAAATAGGGAGATGAGAGCTCTTAAAGACCGGAAAAAATATCGCCCAATAAGTGTACATACAAAAATTATATTAAACTGAATAGAAAAACAACTAGACTTTAATCAACCAAGAGGGCAGACAGGCTTTAGAAGTGGGTATTCAACTACAGACCATGCCCAATTAAATAACCAGTTAATGGAAAAATCAATACAGTATGACAAACCATTTAGACTAAGAAAGCTTTTGATTCTGTCAAAAGCTCAGCAGTAATGAATGCCCTTCAAAGACAAAGAATGGATGAATCTTATGTGAGAGCACTTGAAGATATCTATACAGGAAGTACAGCAATCTTAGAACACATTAAGATAGTGAGAAAATTCTCAACGATAAAACTCCATCTCTCCTAAATGATTCACAGCATGACTAAAGTTTTTAAAATATTATATTGGGGAAAATGTAGGAATTAATATCAATATGGAATACCTTAACAACTAAAGATTTCCATATGGCATAGTTGGGTTTAGTGAATCAAGGAATGAACGCAAAAGATGGTTTCCCCAGGACACGAGACCGAAATTAAAAGGATAAGCATGGGATGGGGAGCTTTTGGTAAACAAAATGAATTATGAAAACTAAAATGCCAGATGGTCCTAACAATTATCTTATGCATCAGAAACTTGGAGCCTTACTTAAGGCTCAGAACAAAAGTTAGTTACAATTGGTAGTAGGTTGGCCAGGGCACCAGCCACCCGTTCAGATACTACCACTAGAGTTATTGGGTCGTTTGACTGGCAATTTACTACTACATTGGATCCTTATCTCTGGTTACTTCCTTTTTTCCTACACCTGGCTATTCTTTACAGATTCTCTTCTGGCCTCATACATCTGACAACACTGAGATTACCAAACAATTCTTCACCAAAAGGGTTTACTTCTGCAGTGATTTTTCAGCGACTACTTTCCTCTTCCTAAGGATAGAAGGATAGCTATGGTAAGCAGTTCTTCTAGGAGAAGGACACGCCAAATTCTCCAAAATCAAACCGATGTTCTATACTATATCTTGGGTACCATGGCCATCCACTGTCTTAGATTAGGTTAGAATTCTCTTACTATAGGGTACACACGGGCACACTATTCTATTTAATTTCTCTTCCTGTTGTTTTGCTAAGTTTTTATTGTTTATACAGGGAATATTCATATTAATGTTGTTACTGTACTTGAAATATTTTATTTTTCCTTGTTTCCTTTCCTCACTGGGCTATTTTCCCTGTTGGGGCCCCTGGGCTTTTAGCATCCAGCTTTACCAACTGGGGTGGTAACTTAGCAAGTAATAAGAATTAAATGGGCATTTAGAATGACAGAATGGGTTCCTAGAGATTAGAAAAGAAGCCAGGGAAGGAAGAGAAAACGATGGATTGGCGAGCGAAGGAATTTTGCGGGTATAGACTGGCATAGAAATACCATAAACAGACGCGTGTGGATGGACATCCATCAGCCTTTGTCCATAATGATATGCATTATTTTCCCTTAGCCGTGGAAGTAGAAGAACATGTCTGAGGCCTTAGTCCTGCATGTTCTTCCACTCACACATCGAGAAAAGATCACTCCTATTAAACCAATTAATTTACACTGGCTGCCCATTAAAGTGAGAATCGAGTTTAAAATATGTACAATAACCCACCAGGTTATCAGAACCGGATGTCCAAAATATCTAAGACAATTGCTACATATTGTGCAGCCAACAAATCGTGTTGACATGAGAATAGGTACAGATGGTTTTAGATTATTGGAATCTAGATATAAATCTACTCTAGGCTCTAGGAGTCTAGACTCTAGACCGTCTAGAGCCTTTAAATATGCGGCCCAGAGACTATACAATAAGCTCCCACGAGGCATTCGAAAGATTGAAGATATTAAGGCTTCCAAGATGAAACTGAAGATGAAGACTTGTTCTGTGAGTGCTTTGATGGAGACGATTTAACAGTAAACGAGACATACGCGATGTGAAATGTTGAAAACTATCGAACATGATAAAATGACTGTGGAGCTCCTGTAGAGGGAAAGTTTCCCTGCTGTGTAGGACCAGAAAAACAGCCCATAAAGTAAAGTTAAATCAAAGTAACCAATGCAAATCTATCTTTGATAACAAGGTCTATGAAGCATTGACGTTATCAACAAATGCTTAATTCAAACAAAGAAAGACTATCAGATATTACTAAAAATAAAAGTATGTCTTATCCACGAAGCCTGCTTGAGAATGCACTCGTGTTACACCCACAAGATTGAAGAGGCTCAACGCCCACTAGCAATCGGGCACATCCCTTGAGCAACGATCCACCATCCGGTGATGAATAAACAATCATTCCATTACTTTATTCCACCTCGCGTGTACCTGTGATTTACGTAGCCAACTAAGAACCAGATATTATTATTATGATTATTATTTCTACTACTACTACTACTTGCTAAGCTACAACCCTAGTTGGAAAATAAGAGGTTATAAACCCAAGGGCTTCAACAGGGAAAAATAGCCCAGCGAGAAAAGGAAATAAATAAACGATACGAGAAACAATTAACAATTAATGAAATATTTTAAAAACACTAATATCAAAACAGATATTTCATATATTAATTATAAAAAGTTATGCCAGCCTGTTGAACCTAAAAACATTTGCTGCAAGATTAAACTTGAAGTTCTACCAATTCAACTATCAGATATGGTAGATCATTCCAGAACTTGGTCACAGCTGGGAAAAAACTTCTAGAGTACTGTGTAGTACTGAGCCTCATGATGGAGAAGGCCTGACTGTTAGACAAACAAGAACCAGATAGGAGACAAACCACTTAAATTGTAGTAATCATAGTACTTCATAAATAGCAGCAGCTTAACCATTGAATTTTTATTAAAAGTATGCATAAATAAATAAGTGTAATTAAATTTTAATAAATCTGTATAAAGAATATAGGAATAAATACTGAATCTGGAAATTTTAAGGTATCATAGAAAAAAAAAAACCGAGAAGCGACCTTAACCTTATATATTTTAAGAAACAGCTATAGTATTAACGTTCAATTCTGAAAAATACTCCAACTTTTCACACGGTTACAAAAACAGTTCACCACAATAAAAAAGTGAAAATGAAAAAAAAAAGAGAGAAGTTGGACAACTAATCTTTTGGGATATTTGTAAATTAGGAAAATATAATTTCATAAGAAGTTTATGAAGAATGTCAAAGTTCATTTAGACAAATTCTAATTCAATCTTTCAACGGACCAATGGCCTAACTATAATCGAAATTCTCTAGTTTGGAAGTCCAGATATTTTCAAGTCAACACAGCCAAATTTGTCATGAACCTATTGTATGTCTACACACAAATATAATACATTAGGCCTACTGCATGCTCCCACGAGACAGAAACGGTGTAAAGATGAAAGTTCTGCAGCAAGTACAGACAACGACGCCACATAAAAGTAAACCAGTTTTGTACATGCTTGGCTTACCACACGTCAGACGCCAAAACCAAGATAAAAAAAATTCAACGCACTAACTATTAAACATGTACAAAGCTTTACTTCTTTTGTACTTGGTAATATTAGGCCTATCAATTTTTTATTTTAGCTACAAATTTTATTGTAATTTCTCATATATGTAAATGCAGTAATTCATACTGATCTCACTCTGTGATGTACTAACCAAGACCTCATATATCACAAACATGTATAACTGGACTTAGTACTATCTGCCCATCACCAGTCACCCATTTCCTCTCCAAATGCTTCTCAATGAGAACCATTACGACATCATGAAGATATGTTCTTCCCCGCCCATTTTAACCGTCACCCGAGAAATAAGTCCTGGATTGAAATTTGAAATCGCCCCTCTAAAGTTGCTAAAACTGTCAGCTGTCGTTATGATGTCCCTTATAACATCACCCCCCCCCCCCTTCCGACACATACACAAGGTAGAACCGACCGAGTAGGTACGCTATTTTCCTCTCTACCAAATGAAAACTAGAAACGCGCCAACGGCAAGGGAACCTGTCCCACACCATTGTAATCTCGTCACCTGGGCCGTGGCCCAGCCCACCCCTATTTTCCTTCCCTCCCACACACAATGACTTCCCGTTCTTGCTTTCGAAGTCGCAACTAATTCTGTAGCCAATTCTGAAATTCTAGAAAAAAAGTTTCAAGTTCACCAATTCCTTCGATCCTATACAAACTCCCCCTTCGATTTTTCCTTTGAGACAACCATTCTTTTCGGTACTAATACTCTTTTAGACTTCCTCGAAACTGTTTGTTCTATCTATTCCTCCCTCTCCGCCTTACCACCCACTCGCCCTCCAAAACTGGTCAAACAAGGTGGAGTGAGCGCGCGAGTGCCTCTGCCGACACTGACCTTACCACCTTAAAATCCACCCCCTCCCCATTTAGAACTCTTAACCACATAAAGTCAACACCATCCTTTCTTCAAGCGACAAATAAGTCTACTTTCTCCATACGGATTGCTAAACAGCAGGGGATGGAAGAGAAGACGATGGGTTGACGAGCTAAAGACATTTGCGAGTATAAATTGGCATATAAAAACCATAAACAGACGAGATTATTATTATCATTATAAGCTAAGCTACAACCGTAGTTGGAAAAGCAGGATGCTGTAAGCCCAAGGGCGTCAACAAGGAAAATAGCACAGTGAGGAGAGGAAATACAGAAAATAAACGACAGGAAAAGTTTGAGAACAATAACATTAAAAAAAATCTTTTATGTAAACTATAAAAAACTTCAAAATAACAAGAAGAGAATCAAGATAAAAGTGTGCAAGAGTACTCTCAAGTAATAATAATAATAATAATAATAATAATAATAATAATAAATAACAATGGCTAAATTACAACCCTAGTTGAAAAAGCAGGATGATTTAAGCCTAAGGGCCCCAACAGGAAAAATAAACCAGTGACGAAAGGAAACAAGGAAATAAACCATAAGAGAAATAATGAACAATTAAAATAAAATATTATAAGAACAGTAACATCATTAAAATAGATCTTTCATACATAAAGTATAAGAACTTATAAAAAAGGGGGAGAGGTAAGATAGAATAGTTACTGCTAATATATATATATATATATATATATATATATATATATATATAAAATATGTATATATATATATCATATATATATATATTATATATATATATATATATAAAATATGTATATATATATATATCATATATATATATATATATATATATATATATATATATATATATATATGCAAGATAGAGAGAGAGAGAGAGAGAGAGAGAGAGAGAGAGAGAGAGAGAGAGAGAGAGAGAGAGAGAGAGAGAGAGAGAGAGTTTAATCACAGCAGATAGAGAAGCCAAAGATTATTACGATATAGATTGTAGGGGAGCCGTGACCCCCAAGAACTAAGCTAACCAGATATATAACTTTTAAAGCTACAACAATTAGCGTATATTGCAGGATAAAAACTATTCAAATAAAAATAAAAAGCAAAATGGTATACGAATGATTTGTACGGATATAACTGCAAAAACTATTTCTAGTTTCAAAATATGTTTTTTTTTTCTTACTGTATAAAATACCAAGGAATTGTAAAGTTGATCAAGTATTGTCTTCTTGATATAAGATGAAAGGTCATTTTATGGCTCACAGGCAATTTGACATGAGTCGACTAGTTTCTCCAGTTATGAATCATAAGCAAAGCAGAGTACTGCGTATATTCCTTTTCGGACGAATATTGCTGGGCGATTTGACATGGCAAATGATCATATTTTCTGTTAACCTGTCGGCTGAGAAAGTGAATTATCTTGTTTGACAAGGATATGTTATTTCAAACATCATCTGCCTTGTTTGACCATGCATTAGGAATATCGCATAACTGCATGGAATATACTTCATCTTGCGAACATTCTAATTCGCACAGGATACAATTCAAATACACCCATTTATCATTTCGGTCTAGGAGCACATGCGCGCAGTGTTGTGTGGGTGGACCGCCATGAAAGAATTAATCCGAGAGGGTTTGGAGGCGGTGAGGCGAAAAGTTGTTCAGCACGTGGGCGGGTAAGAAAGAGCAGGTAACCGCCACGGCCGAAGGAGGATTGAAGATAAAATATGCATTCACACATAGGATGAGATGATGATGATCTAAGGGTGACCTTGCCAGTGCTCTCGTAAGATAGTTGGTCTAAATGAGTTAAGGGGTG
>NC_090763.1:19619615-19624615 GCF_036898095.1 Palaemon carinicauda | reverse complement strand
AGTTTAACACACTTTCATGTTGAAAACTTGATATATAACATATGACTATGATTAAAATTGTCTATTTCACAAATAATGATATAACGACGTCAATATCCAAATGGATCATATGTACTATGGTCAGTCTCTAGGGCATTGTCCTGCTTGCTAGAGCTAAGTAAATGTCCCTTGCCTCTTGCCATCAATTAGAGGCCTTTAAAACTTTTTTAAAAAAATAGGAACGTGACCAGCGACTGAAACAATGCAAACGAACTAGCAATATAAAACATCACTAGAATTAAAAATACATATGCAATCTTGGTAAATTCTAACCACAGAAAATAATTATCTTGATAGAGAATAAATCAAACCACTTTTTGAAGATATACGATAAGATATGCTTTGCACATTGGAGCTAAATCCCTACTTGAAGGCGAAGCTTCAGCGGGAACCCAAAGTGAACTAAAGGATTAGTTTTGCATACAAACAAAGGCGTCAAATTTAAGGGACACAAACATAACGGTAAACTTCAGCCTATCTGGATTTCGACCATAGGATGAATATTGGAGCTGAATGTTGATACGTCGTAGACAAAGACCTAGAGAGAGAGAGAGAGAGAGAGAGAGAGAGAGAGAGAGAGAGAGAGAGAGAGAGAGAGAGAGAGAGAGAGAGAGTGAGTGAGTTTGTACTTGAGAATAGATAAAAGCCGAATGAACGCTGGCAAAAGAGATTACCAGTTTCCGTTCAGATATGAAAATGATGTCGACACCAATTCTGCAACATCAGACCTCTAGATTCTAGAGGCTACAAGATGAGCTGGGAGACGAAATAGCCAATATCTTTTCTTTTAATGTCATGAGCATACATTCATAGATTTGTGCACACAAACACACACAATATATAAATATATATATATATATATATATATATTGATATATATTATATATATTTATATATATTAAATATATACATATATATTATATATATACATATATATTATATATATACATATATACATATATATGATATATACATATATATTATATATATACATATATATATACATATATTATATATATACATATACATATATATATATATATATATATATATACAAACACACACAATATATAAATATATATATATATATATATATATATATATTGATATATATTATATATATTATATATATTATATATATTTATATATATTAAATATATACATATATATTATATATATACATATATACATATATATTATATATATACATATATATATACATATATTATAAATACATATATATTATATATATACATATATATATACATATATTATATATATATATATATATATATATAGTCGACCCTGTTAAATTCCCTGATACATCAAGCAAAATTAAGTAAACTTCAATCCAGAAAAACACACAAATAAATGAATTTCATATTTACTCTATTTTTCAAGACGAGAGTGAATTTTTTATATTACTCTATCGCTCTTTTATATTGTATCAAATCAAACCAATTAATGAAGGATCACAACCTAAGATATGTATTCATTAGTGTGGTGGCCTATTGGAAACGTCCCTGCCTGGCGTTCTGCTGGACGGAAGATCGAGTCACGCTCAAACTCTGTAGTTTCTTGTGTCTGTAACCTCACCATTCTTGTTGGCTAATGGAGCCAATAGGTCTACCTGACAAATCATCAACAGTCATTACTTGGCCCTCCCTGGTCCTAGCTTGGATGGAGTGAGGGTTTGGGCGCTGATCATACGTATACATGGTAGTCTCTAGGACATTGTCACTGTCCCTTGCCTCTGCTATTCCTAAGTATCCTTTAAACCCTTTAATTATGTGAAAAGTGCCGTTCATTACAGGTTAGTTACCCTCTTAATGACGTTATGATGTGGAATTATACTTATTTACAGGAGTTAATACATAGCTTCTCGGTAAATAGCATAATTATAATAAAAGAAAATATTCCCATGCACAAGATTAAAGTATTAGGCAAACGTTATTATATTAAATTTACCTTCTAAGATAAATTACTGCTAAAGAATTAATTTTAATGTACCTTTCCGGAGTTCAATTTTAGTGGAGGTTTCTTTATGAAAAAAAAAACCCCGATTTGTTATACTTCACCATACCTTCAAAAAAGCCAAACTAAAAAATTTCATACAATAAGATGAATTCATCCAAAAAACGAACAATCGCAAAAATTGCAACACGTAAACAAATCAATTGCCTCAATATCCGTGTTATAGATAATAATAATAATAATAATAATAATAATAATAATATTCTATAAATCTTGATTAAAAACAATGTCATGAAACGGGGTAACAAACAAAGCGATGGTGCCCACGAGGTTAGGTGATTCAGGGGTTAATGGCTCCCCTTGGTAGGGAGGGGGGGGGGACGAAGGAGTGCCTAGGGGAAGTAGCTAAAGGGGGAAGAGGTATTTGAGGGTAAATCTAAGGGTATCAAAATCCTCATACTCCAATAGGAATCATCTACCGTTCGGGTATGCCAACGAGGGGATACAAGAAAAGTTACCACATCGAATAAGCTCTCTCTCTCTCTCTCTCTCTCTCTCTCTCTCTCTCTCTCTCTCTCTCTCTCTCTCTCTCTCATATTTATATGAAGTTGGCAATATCAGTAATTGTTCCTCATATCAATTTTATATTACACATGTTATTTAGTATATTGCTTTCTTCGACACCCTGCCTCCTCAATTCTACGAATGTTTTTTTTCTTATTGTTGTTGCATTCTTTCGTTGTGTAACGCTTAGCTGGCAGCCAGAACAGCAAAACAACGGGTCCAATTCCATTGAAAATATCCTTAGATTAAAATTATCTTCAGATGAAACTCCATTGCAGGACGACAAGAACCACCAAGAACGCGAGTCCCAGATGCGAAAACAAGCAAGACGTGAGAAGAACTTCACAGCTCTTATACCATCGGGAAATGATGCACATTATCAAAAGGATGTGTCACTTTTCGTTGCATCGGGGTACACGAAAAAAAATCATAATCGACAGAGATCATAATACCTAGACGTTGAACTGATTGAGCAAATTATACATTCGTATGTAAAAGGGAAATGCAGGAGCATTGGAGATGATGAATGGAGAAGTATTGATTTAAAAGCTCAAGAAGAGACGACTGGCGAAATCTAACCGAGCCCCTTTGCGTCAATAGGCCTAGGAGATGATGATGATGATGATATCTCTAGTTAATTCTCCATTGGTTATACTTTAGATGGAATTGTCATAAAATTTCTAATCCCAATCAAAAAAAGGCAAAAACCGAACAGATTTACTAAACATGAAAATGTTGCATTGCAAAGAGCATGAAACGTGAAGCTGGTATAATACGAGGTTGCTACAACCATAACCTACGTGAAAGGATCTATGGTAAATAAATAAAAAAAAAAACGTAGAAAACATAAATGATAACTGCATTCCGCAGAGTAACCCAATGTTGCATTTATTGTAGGGAATGCATTATATAGATCTGGGTTTTAAAGCCAGGCACTGGGGTCCTAGAGGTCTTTCAGTGCCCAAACGAAGAGGGGGTAACCTTGCAGTAAAGTGGTTAGGCTGTAAGAAGGATGAGGAAACCGAGATAAGTGCAGCAAGGGAGGGTAAAAAGGATCACTGCAAAGACCCTTAATGAAGCATACAGTGCCCAGCGTGAGGAACACTATCCTTTCCTCACTGGGCTATTTTTCCTTGTTGGACCCCTTGGGTTTATAGCATTCTGCTTTTCCAACTAGAGCTACAGTTTAGCTAATGATAATAATAATAATAATAATACGGAGAAATTGGCATATGAAATAAAAAGTTGACACTATTTTATTGCTTTAACGATTTTGTGATTGTTATATATTCAACTTTGTCAACTTAGTCTGTTTGTTGGGGAGCAACTTTGCACAAAAAACTACTAAACCGATTTTGACCAAATTTGGTAATCATACTCCTAGAAGAATCTAACATTTTGGAGAACATCATCAAAGTACAAGCACGAAACAGTACTTTGAAAATAATCGCTATGTTAAGTAAACGGCAAATATTTTGTGTTCATGTTTTGTTTGCGAACAACATGACCAATTTCAACGAAACTTGGTGAACAAGTGGGGTATGAGTATGACCCATGGACAAATCTATTTGATTTAGAAGAAAAAACATTGAAGTAATACGCAGTTACAAGTACGCAGTGAGATTAAGAGTAACATAAGACTGCTTGGCTAAGGTGGTTTAACAGTTTCACTTGAAATCATCAAGGCTATATTTTCTTAAAACTCAGCAATAGCAGTACTTAACTGGGTAAAATTAATTATGCTTCTAAAATAATAGGCGTTAAGCATTTACAATGAATAAATGTTCGGTTACAATTAATAACCATAATGCAAGAAAAGGTTGCTCATGTATCTACGCCTGTTTACAGGAGACTAAACAGAGAAACTTCAGTTTGGCTGTGACTGCCCCTATTGAACCCACCATATTAGGAAATGTTCTAATATCAACAGCCATGGCAAATCTCACGCCTCAGGGAGATGATGGTCCCATCATGGCGCATTTATTACGTCACAATGCAAAGAGAAGTCACCGTTCTGAGTTAGACTGAGGGTCGGCTCACTAATTCCGTTCTTTTGTTCGAGTAATTTCGAATAAGCTTTCTTGCCACGGGAGCAAAATTGAGAGAGAGAGAGAGAGAGAGAGAGAGAGAGAGAGAGAGAGAGAGAGATTCAAAATACCCCAGACGTCTAAATTACATACCGACCTTTTTGATAGACTTATGTCAGTCTGGGAGAGTACTCAATAAAACGCCCTTGGGCCTCAAACACCTGTCACCTTGAATAACTGGAGATGGGAGTCGCTACCCGCTGAAGGAAAGTCATTTACCTCTGCTATGTTTGAAGTCAGATGGGTATCACGATAAGCCCTCGAGAAAAACGCCGCTAGACGCGATTTCAAGCACCGGTGGATCAGACTAGTTGCGAACCGCAGGGGACATGTGGT
>NC_090763.1:19607115-19612115 GCF_036898095.1 Palaemon carinicauda | reverse complement strand
CAGTGATAGTTCTTCAAATATGAATTGTGAAACAAGACAAAAAAAGCATTTGCAATTAGTTTTACATTTCGAATGCACGAACTACTAAACTACATCTTTCTTTCAATAAGTATAAATTTTCTATATGCTATAATTGAAATAGGATTCTCCCTTATTAAAGTCATATAATAAATTATTAATCCTAATTTTACACCTTTTAAAATCATAAACTAAACTATTCCGAAGACCTACGACTACGAAAGATGCGATGTGTACGAAAATAGGGGCCCACATTAAGAAGTCCACTATATCGGGGTTGCCGATTCCGAGTATAACCCGTTGGGAACGCCCATTAAGCCCGACATGTCTTGCATGACTCTGCAAACATCTCATTGATAACATTGCTATCAATGGAAACCTGTGACAATCAATGATAAACATATTACAACCATTTAATCTAATTCATTTCACATACAGTAAGGTACATACGATGAAATAGTTTTTAATAAAACTGAGAATACATCTTGTTACCCGGCGAAATGTGAGCGAGAAAGAGGAGTATAGCCTGGGGGCACTTATCTCCACAACGTACGAAACCCCACAAACTATCCTTAAAAATACCAGGGTTTGTACGTCAACTAAATACCATCAGTTATATACTTCACATCATGCAAATCCGTCAACAAATTTCAAAACAAACATAAAAACAAACTTTCTCGCTGGCTACCATCAGACAGGGTAAAATAAGCACGGCAAAAAACTTCAGGAATTCTTATTTATGTATCATTATGCGATCTAAGGCCGGCAGCCCCTCTATCGGCGTGGCTACTCTCTCCTCTCTAAGATACAAGCATCTGTACACCGGCCTCTGTACTCGAAGAATTGTTATAGAAAGATTACTAGAGCATTATTTTATGTTGTCAGTGATCAATGGCGGTAATTACTAGTAACCGGTGCTTAACTTTAGAGGTTAGTGGCAACCGTAACAGGTGTAGTTATTAAAGAATTAAGACAAGACAAAATTATATGACATTTATAAAATGATTGAAAGCAGGATGATATACATAATGGATATTAACGAAGATATCTTATAAATGTAATTGAGGTATTAGTCAAACGGCGTTGTTAACCAAAAGAAAGTTGAATTCCTTAACACTAAAGGGGGCGTGGCCACCGGCTAACCAAAAAAAATATATATTTTACCAAGTTTTCCCTAAACCCTGCAATCTATTTACCTTTTTTCAATGTTTTGGATAAGCCATTCGTGTGGTCAAATGAGTCATGCAAAATTAGTGACCCTAATTAAGCACTTATAACCGAGAGAACACCTGTGATCATAATTTCACACTGAGCTGCACTCGCTACTTTAAATTCTTAATTTGTTTCCTATGAAATGACATTTTGACATTACCAACCAACAATTACACATTTGATAAAACTAATAACAATACCGCACTTATAAATATTGCGTTAATGTCACTAATATTCACATTCGTAAACAAACAAATCCGGGTAAATAGGGATGGGAACATGATTTTGACAAAACTCTACGGATCGAACACATATTTGTTCAACTTACCTATGTTGACAATGCGAATGTTTTCGTCCCTTTCTAGAAACTGCAAAGCCACAGACACATTTTCTAGTTTCTGACTTCTAAAGTTTGGCCGCTTGTTATGCTTCGGAAGCCTCTTGCCCGACAGAACTTCAATGAGGGCAATGAGCCTCAAACCATCACTTAAGTCGGTTTCTAGGTTTCCGATATGCTTCGAGGCAGACTTGAGGTGTTCGTTAGCCCATCTCGTGAAAGTATTCTGTTGGATTCTCTTCCACTGGGCGTCTTCCGCCAATTCTCGTTCAGTGGCGGACATCTCCTCTTCGTCCAGGGCCGCCTGGCTATACTCTGAGCCACCTGAGCCGTACATCCTGAATCCACCTGATCCTGTGGTCACCGAGGGAGGAGTTTTGAACTTAATGGGCGGAGTTAGAGCGCCCTGCGGCCAATCACAATTCGCTCTAGAGCCAGCGCGCGATATTCGAACTCGCTACCACGATCGGCGTTTGAGTTCGAGGAGGACTCCTGCAGGACAAGTCTTTCGAGGGCGATAAGGGTAGCGTCTTACTTCGCAGTGAAGACGTAAGTGTTTATCTGAAATGATGGGACTCCTCTGGTGCGGGGGTGTAGGGAATACCCACTGCTAACAACGGATGCTTATTTAGGTGGGTTTCCTGAACACCTGCTTATCTCCCTGGTTGTGGCACCAGCGGACACTTATTTTACCCAAGCACTTTGTCGGTGTTATCACCTCTCTAGAGGTCACTGTTTTTTCAAAGTATATGACACATATGCAAACGTTGAATATGAATAAGTCCGCGCTGTTCTATCCTATCAGTTTGATGGTCAGAAAGAAACTGAAGGTGTGGTGGCCTAGAGCCAAGTCAAGCACCAAAATAACTAGGGGGAGAGGGGAGGCAGCGCTGCCACTCTACTACCCACGCCTTCTGTCTCATCCAGCAAGAATAGGCACTACTGATTTTAATGCCTCGTCAGGAGGCTCTTCTTTGAAAAAAAATAAATAAGTAGTCTAAATTAGGCTCAAAGTTTTTCTGAAAACAAAAAGGAAAAATATTTTACACTGGGAAATACTGAATTATCACTGAATAATGTATAGTTGAAAAATAGATAAATGTTCAGTTAAATGTCGTCCAAATGACGATTATTATTAATCGCACAGATACCACTGCCAAACGTGGCACTGTTCCGTCAGGCACTATTTCGCTTTTACAATACACCTCCAAGTTAATACTTAGACCACAGTATAGTTCACATTGTCATTTTTAAGTAATATTCTCATGAAAATATGGAAATAATTCCCAAAACAGCTTTCAATCTGATAATTTCATAGAATTTTGGGAAATTTGGAAACAAAATGTCAATATCAGTGTACATAGTGTTAACTCAAAAAATGTTCATTGGATGAATTGTAAGTATTTGAAAAGATAATCTTTTTTTTTTTTTCAGAAACACATCGACATTTTAAAATAGTGTAGACAAGTAAGAATGTCATAAATAAAGAAAAAATATTTATATATTTGCTTATATAAAATTAATCAAAGATTAATATGTACAACAAAAAAACAAGTAATTGCAAGGTTCATAGTGTTACGTTAAAACCATATGCATACATTAATCAAATGAAACAAAGTTATTTTCAAAGTTCACTGTAATATCTCTGATTGAATTAACTAGAAAAGTTGAAATTAAAGTCATTTTCAAAGTTCGGTCGGGAACATGGACTTTATAAAGTCGGCCACAGACTTCGAATCAGAAGCCGAATTTCAAAGTTCAGCACAAACTTCGAAGTTAAAGTTAAACTATAAAGTGAAACACAAACTTTGAAGTTGAAGATGAATTTCTAAGTCAAGCACAAACTTCGAAATTATAGACGAAATTCAAAGTCGAGCACAAACTTTGAAGTTAAAAACAAACTTCAAAGTCAAGCACAAACTTTGAAATTGAAGACGAACTTCTTAAAGTCAAGCACAAACTTCTAAGTTAAAGACGAATTTCAAAGTTGAAGACGAACTTCAAAGCTGAAGGCAAACTTAAAAGTCAAGCACAAATTTCGACGTTGAAGACGAACTTCAAAGTTGAAGGCAAACTTCAAAGTCAAGCACAAACTTCGAAGTTGAAGACGAACTCCAAAGCTGAAGACAAACTCCAAAGTCAAGCACAAACTTCGAAGTTGAAGACGAACTCCAAAGCTGAAGACAAACTCCAAAGTCAAGCACAAACTTCGAAGTTGAAGACGAACTTCAAAGCTGAAGATGAACTTCGAAATCGAACAAGCACAAACTTCGAGAAAAAAAAAAGACAAACTTCGAAACGGAACGCAAACGTCGAAGTTGAACGAGTACGAACTTCGAAGTGGAATCTAGGAGAACGAGAGAGGTGAGCTCTAAGGGCAGGTTCCTCGAGTCGTTGGTTGTAAGCGACTGACGGCGGGTTGCGGCATCGCCAGTCGCCGTCTTACCCTCTACTCTCTCTCTCTTCCTCCCTCATTTTCTCCTATCTTTTCTACCTCTCTCTCTCATTCCCTCCTGAGGAGTAGTGTCAGCCAATCCCAAGGGGACTGTTGGTGGATGAAGGGAAGGTGTTGGAGGGGTGTACATAATCACAGGGGTATGTTGGGGGGGAGGTGAGTGTGACCTGGATGCAAGGGTTAAAGGGCATCAAGAGGCCATCCATACCACAACATATGTAATCAGGCAGGTTGACGGAAACTCGTAAAAAAATATGAAAACAAACAAAAATAAAAAATATAGTTTTTGGCATCAATGCTCATCTCAAAAATGGAAAATATACTTCACTCCTAAGGAGAGCATTATTGTCAAGAGAGGATCATCCATGCATGTTGAGAGGCCTATGCAGGACGTCAGAGAAAATCGGGAGGGTTTGAGGGGGGTCAAAGATACTGTAGGAAAGTGAGGAAAAAGAGTAATGGGGGGTTACAGGGGGGAGTTTAAGACATCCTTTCAAGGAGTAGAAAAGAGTGAGGGGGGGGGGGGGAGGATATTGCCATGAGAAATGCGAGGTAAAGGATTAGCCAAGTTTGCAAAGTAATGTGTCATTGGAGTTGCTGGATAAGCATATTAACGAAGGATGGCCAACACATGCTGATAGTGATTCGTAATATTTGATCAAATCTTACTGTCATGTTTTTCATTGCACAAGAAAGATACGTAAGAAGAAAAAATAAGAAAATTCTGTTTACAGGATTTTAACATCTTGCCAAAATTAAACTTTCTCTATACGAAACGATGGATTTTGTTTACTTGTTAAGAGAAAGGGATAAACAAGTTCCTATTGACCCATAAGAAACAGGAACAAAAAAATGATTAATCTTCCAATGAAAAAAAATAGGCAGTAAACAAACCATAAGGAGTCGGATCGAATTAAGGTTTCTTTTTTTCTAAAGGTAAGGAGCAGGAGGAGAAGGATGAAGGTGATGGAGAAGGGA
>NC_090763.1:19592115-19599615 GCF_036898095.1 Palaemon carinicauda | reverse complement strand
TGTTTCCCTATTGGAGCCCTTGGGCTTATATCATCATGCTTTTCTAACTAAGGTTGTAGCTTAGATAGGGATAATAATAATAATAGTAGTAGTAGTTGTTGTTGTTTCTGAGCTGGAATATTTTGCTCAACTGACCCCATTTCATATCAAAGGGCAAACACTAACACCGGTCATCTAATAGAAATTCGTTTAATTAATCATTTAAAAAATAACTGAATAAATATCTCGAAAAATATGAGATAATAACTATCTCCAGTTGGAAATCCATTTTCAGCCCACGTTGCGTAAAATTTAATGTCATCATTACATACTTCGAACGTTCATTACCCCTTTATTATCCAAACGGAAACCTTTATCTGTTTTCCAAGAGATGTCGTAATCTAGTTTTTACGTTGTTTTGTTTCGTTATCACGCATTGCTAATACACCCTATTTTACTCCTACTAGTACTTGACTTCCCAAACTATTCCCTACAATTAATAGCTAACTGTCCCCATTCTTCTTTCAATTACATTTCCAATCAGAGATTAGTTCACCAAACTTTCAACTGGGCTCCACAAGGCACTAGAAGAGTTGGATGACCCAGCCCTACATGGCTGAGGACTATGAAACGTGAAGTAGGATATGATGAATGGAGAAGTATTGATTTAAAAGCTCAAGATAGAGACGACTGGTGAAATCTAACCGAGGCCCTTTGCGTCAATACGCGTAGGAGGAGATGATGATGATGAAAAAAAGTTTCAGAATTAGTGAGCGTGTCTTTGGGAGATCTAGATTTACTCGCATGTGTAGGAGAGTGAATAGAATACTGTACATCCTCAGAGGTTCTTTCTATCAAAAGTAATCTGTCGGTGATTGTGAACTTAGAAGTTCATGATATAAATGATTTAAAAGGGTCATTTTTACTTCTCTCTCTCTCTCTCTCTCTCTCTCTCTCCTCTCTCTCATCTCTCTCTCTCTCTCTCTCTCTCTCTCTCTTATCATCTTCTACTGAGCCCTCATTATCAGTCACATTAACAAACACCATTTCTTTCGGTTGTTATGAGAGGAAAATGACGCAACTCAACTTTCAGTGTTGTCACACTCTTGCCCTGATATTTTAAGCCTTCTCCTATCTTAGCTGCAGCGTACAGTATTCAATAAATAAGCCACTTGTATAATTGCTTTCCTTATTACACGCAAATTGGTTCATCTAATTAGCGGGTCCTCATCCTGCCAGCTTTGCAACACCCTTTCTTGGCAAATCGGTTCGTGATGATGCTTCACTTCCTTGCCTTGTAAGAGGGAAATACATTTACATTGTTTGCAAAGATTGGTTATCTTTAAGTATAAACCAGAGTTTCACTTGGCCTCCAATTATAGTGGAAGATCTGCGCAAGGATCCGTAGACTTTTTAAACATTCTCTCTCTCTCTCTCTCTCTCTCTCTCTCTCTCTCTCTCTCTCACTCTCTCTCTCTCTCTCTCTCTCTCTAACTGGAAGATTTCCCATTCTTTCCCTTTGCAACCACCGAGATTTGCTTAGTGACACAGGATGAAACGCTAAAAAAGTTCCCAAGATAAGAAACAATACTAATAACCCAGACAGCTAAACGAAATCGAAACAAGTAATGTTTCTTTCAATCCTCCATGAGCACGCTGCACGAGTACCTGTTGATTCTACCCGGGCTGGGCAATCTTGAATCAAAGAACCACCTGGTTAGCCATTGGAGCACCTAAGGGAATAACATCTGGAGAGAAAGTATTTGGGGAAATATGATAATATCATTATGTACACTACTTAATTACTTAATCCTCTGGCACCCACGGAATGTATAGGGCCTCAAGGAATTCAAAGCCATATACATTACTCACTACAATTGTTGAGTATTATTCTTAAATTCCCCAACAAGAAAATAATAATAATAATAATGATAATGATAATAACAATAATAATAATAATAATAATAATAATAATAATAATTATAATAGAAATAATAATAATAATAATAATAATAATAATAATAATAATAATAATAATTTTGTTGTTGATGCTGTTTTCATTATTTCTTAATTTACCTTCAAATCCGGAGTCTGACGAACACTCACGAGAATCACGATTGAAAGAGCCACAAAGAAAGGCCCTGGGGTGGGGGGGGGGTACTCCCCCGTCCCCGTCCCACCCTACCCCACCCATTTAAGGCCAGCCTTGCAATGTCGTGTTTTCGTCTTTGAACAGAGCGGCCCTCTGAAGCCAACAAGCGATGCCGGTTATAGAAGTGTGAGGAAAAAAAAAAAGTATTTGGAAGTAAGGAGATGAGGAGGTTCAGTCTTGGGAGATAATGAGGGGGAGGGGGTTTAAAGCCTTATGGGAGGAGGGATTGATATGACTCTGACGAAGGAAGGAGCCTCTGGAGGAGGAGGAGAAGGAGAAGAGGTGTAGGAGTCATAACGGAGAAGGATTCAGTACAAGTTAGCGGTGGTGTAAGATAACATGATCATTATAGCCAGCCTAATATGGCCACAGGATACAAGGTGGTGGAGGGTTTGTTAGAGGTTTTTGGGGGAGAAGATCTCCCCTCTCCCTCCTCCCTCCTCCATCTCTTGATTTCTTCTCATCCTTTGGGCTTTCTCTCACTCCAGGCGTTGCTGATGCTGTAGTTAAGGCATGGCAGGACGGCACAACCGCATTATGCTGTTGTTTAATTGAAAAGGATTATTAAATCTCCACTTTCCCTTCGATTCCTAAGTACAAAAGAGTACCGCCTTTGATTTTTCTTCTAAGGGGGAGTGATCTAATTACGTAATAGAAAAAAAACGTAAAAGTCATTCATGCGTAAAAAATTCCCTATTTCGAACTAAGCCAAGTATTTATTCAATAAGCCTACGCACAGTTTAAGTTCATTATCGTCTTTTGAGCATTTAGAAAACATAAACAATAATAATAAAAAAAAAAACGGCAATCAATGATAATGGGCCCAAGCAATTTGGATGTTCCAGAATCAGCAAAAGGCCAATTTGGGAATGTCAGCAATTGCAGCCAACTAGTTCAGTTTTAGTCCCGTTGAAGATGACTTCGTTATCATTCTCTGAAGCTGACAAGCGAAAACAGCAGTCTGACTCAAGAAGTTTAGCATCGCCATAACAACACAAAAGTCACGTAATCACACCTCCGAACCTTCTGGGCGATCTTGAATAAACATTTTCTTTAGGTTTTGAGGATTTCTGACAATTCTTTTAGTACTGTCCCTTCTAGTGCTGTGCGAAGGGACTGCTAATCTACAAACCTAGTTGGAAAAGCAGGATGCTATAAGCCCAATGGCCCCAACAGGGAAAATAACCCAGTGAGGAAAGGAAACAAGGAAAAAAATAAAATAGTAACATTAAAGTAAAAATGTTTCTATATCAACTATAAAAACTTGAACAAAATAAGAGGGGAAAATATGATAGAATAATGTCCCCGAGTGTACCCTCAAGCAAGAGAACTCTAACCCAACACATTGGAAGACAATGGTACAGAGACTAGAGAACAATAGTAATAAAGTGCACTAATCAACTCCTTGGGTTAAAAAGAATTGTTTTGCAATCCGAGTGTGTTAGGTAATAGAGACGCAATATGAATGCAACCGAGTTTATTCAACGAGACAACGAGCTTTTATACAGATCGCTGAGAGCAAGAATGACAAAATTTAATCTGTACAAAACATGCTATGGCAAGCGTGAACGGGTTTATTATTATCAGTGCGGGGGAGAGCGACAGATAGAATACAAACCCACAGTATACCGTTATAGCGTACGAGCGTGTATGAAACACGTGCGGTTCAGTACTGTCATCGACTGCTACTACTACTATTACTACTACTACTACTACTACTACTATTATTATTATTATTATTATTATTATTATTATTATTATTGCTTAAGGTACACTCGGGTACACTATTCTATCTTATTTCTCTTCCTCTGGTTTTGTGAAAGTTTTTATAGTTTATATAGGAGATATTTATTTTAATGTTGTTACTCTTCTTAAAATATTTTATTTTTCCTTTTCCTTTCCTCACTGGGCTATTTCCCCTGTTGGAGCTCTTGGGCTTATAGCATCCTGCTTTTCCAACTAGGGTTGTAGCTTAGCAAGTAATAATAATAATAATAATAATAATAATAGTATTATTATTATCATTATTACTATAATTATTATTGTTATTAGCTAAGCTACAACCCTAGTTGAAAAAGCAAGATGCTATAAGCCCAAGGGCTTCGACAGGAAAAAATAACCATAATGAGGAAAGGAAATAAATAAACGATATAAGAACTTTTCCAGTTGTCTCTATTGATTGCATATAAAGGCAATAAGTGATATCGTATTACCGCATAAATCTCTGTTACTTTTAACTGTATAAAAGGAAAAAAATAGTAAGACTTATCTTATATAAGTAGTCCTATTATCTATCGTTTTCCCTGTCTATCTATATCTATTTATCAGTAATCAAAATCTCAACCAAGATAACTATTTTCAATAGTAGTACTTCAGTGAGCCACTAATAACAGTTATAAGTGAAATGCTACTGAACATGATTCTATCCCACAATAGTTCTCTCTAGTAAACTATTTCTCATTTCTGAAATGTAACCAAGAGGACATTGACCTCATTTTAGATCAGAATAACTTCTGGAAGAAAGACGATCGGAAAGAGGAAAATTATTATCATTATTATTATTATTATTATTATTATTATTATTTTGTTGTTGTTGTTATTATTATTATTATTATTATTATTATTATTATTATTATTATTATTATTATTATTTTGTTGTTGTTGTTATTATTATTATTATTATTATTATTATTATTATTATTATTATTATTATTATTATTATTATTTGCTAAGCTACATCCATAGTTGGAAAAGCAAGATGCTATAAACAAAAGGACTCCAACAGGGGATATAGCCCAGTGAGGAAAGGAAATAAAGAAATAAATAAACTATAAGAAACATTGAAATTGCCTAAAGTGTTATATCAACACGAGATGAAATCATAAATATTTACCAACACATTGAGGGAATTCCCACGCTTATGGTCTGGCTCTCATGCCTCGATGTGACTCTTGACTCTTGAGGGCTATTGAAAATTTTCATTCCAATCACTGTCTTGGGGTAGAGTTCTCTTGCATGAGGGTACAGTCGAGCACACTATTCTATGTTATTTCTCTTCCTCTTGTTTTTATCAAGCTTTTATAGTTTATATATAATAGATTTATTTTAATGTTTTTATCATTCTTAAACTTCTCGTAGTATATTTCCTTATTTCTTTTCCTCACTGGGCTATTTTCCCAGTTGGAGCCCTTGAGCTGATAGCATCCTGGTTTTCCAACTAGAGTTGTAGCTTAGCAAGTATTAATAATAATAATAATAATAATAATAATAATAATAATATAAGACTATTGGCGGTGGTTCTGGTTACTAGCCTTATGATGTTTATTCTATGTATATATATGTTTATATATAAAGATATATATATATATATATATATATATATATATATATATATATATATATATATTTATATAAATTCTGCAGCACTTGGCTGAATGATCACCATACGAAACTCAGATGCCATATGACACATATGCTCTTATATTATATATCCATTTGTTGACTTTCAAAAAGATAGTACCCATTGGTGTCACCTCCATCAAAAGTGAGAGAGAGAGAGAGAGAGAGAGAGAGAGAGAGAGAGAGAGAGAGAGATGGGTAGTTATTGCGTAAAGTGGATAATATTGCAGAAAGACCAATTATATACCGCATTTGGAAGAAAAGAAAAGAAAACAGATAAAGACAGAACTAGCAACATTTGCATAATCTACTTGAGACCCGACCATTGTCCTAATATGAACTGTAGATAATAGATTCCATTTTTCCATGAACTGTGAAGGTTGGAAAACTAATAATTTACTCTACATTCATACCTGCACACAATTACGCACGCATTTGCAACCATTTATACCTAGAGCCTAAAATTGTATCCAGCCAGATTTGATGCCTAGTAGGCCTACCACGGTCCAGATACGCCTAGTCCTAAAGATAAATGGCGCCAATATGCGACATCATTTCTTTCCCTAGACTTCCAGCGAGAAAGCAATAGAAATCGCATCATCCTCATAATTCGAGCATTGATAAGGCTTCTCAACAATCCAGTGCCCAGTGAGGGGTACCTTGCCCAGTGTCCAACAAGGGGTATCCTCTTACCAACAGTGAGAGCTTCTGACCACAAAACCGCCGACCGACATGGAAAGTGTAACCAGCGCTGCTTACACTTTCCTCTTGGTTCTAACCTAATGTCAAACGTGAGGCATTTCTTTTAAAGGGAGATAGGATGCGAGAAATAGCATAAAAAGTTATCCAGGTACGAATGGAACACTTCTATAAATTCATTTACGAGAAATAAAAGCAATTACCACAGGCACAGTTCAAGTCAATTTGAAATGTGTAACAAAATGTCTTCGCTTTCGTCAATGTGCAAACCAGACATTCTCGGAAGAATGTCATTTCCGATCTGAGATGCCTTTAAACTTTCATTATTATTTTTCTAAGAAATTACCTACAATCTCTTGCGAGCAATCTCACAGACAAGATACACTGTCTATCGAAGGGATGGTATTTGCATATATTCCATGGAACGTAATCCTCATCTCTGGCATACAACTGCAAAGTTCTGGGGACTGAGGTCTTCTACAGGTATTATCGAATGACTAATTTAGAAAAGTATAACAGTCACGCTAATGGGTCTAGTCCTGATCACCTAGATTAGAAGTCATATTTATTTGCCTCCTGAAAACTCATCCTTAGTAGGCTGCACTTTGAAAATAGTAGGTTGACCTGGGGACCAGCCACCCGTTGAGATACTACCACTAGAGAATTACTGGGTCCTTTGACTGGCCAGACAATATTTCATTGGTTCCCTCTCTATGGTTATGGACTATTTTTTCCTTTTCCTACACTTACACCGAATAGTCTCGTCTATTCTTTCCAAATTTTCCTCTGTCAACATATACCAGACCATCAGTAAGATTACTAAACAATTCTTCTTCTATCAAGGGATTAACTAGTGCATTGTAGTTATTCTGTGGCTATTTATCTGTTGTTATGATAGAAGAGCTTCTTAAGCTATGGTCAGCAACTCTTCTAGGAGAAAGACACTCCAAAATCAAATCATTGTTCTCTAGTTTTGGGTAGTGCTATAGGCTTTGTAGCATGGTCTTCCACTGTCTTAGGTTAGTTCTCTTGCTTGAGGGTACACCCAGGCACACTATTCTCTCTTCATTATTCATATACAATTTAACGTTACTGGTCTTAAGATATTTTATATTGTTATTCATTACTTCTTATAGCCTATATATTTTATCTATCTCTCTTCCTCACTGGGCTATTTTTCCCTGTTAGAGCCCGCAGACTTATTGCATCATGCTTTTCCAACTAAGGTTGTAGCTTAGCAAGCAATGATAATATTTATCTGCACACGTCAT